>NW_024872754.1:1466190-1469089 GCF_018340385.1 Cyprinus carpio
TATCATATTATAATGCTTGACTGACTGATGTTAAGAGTGTACTTTCAGATATTTAAAAAGCTGGCAGTTAAACCCTTTATTAAAAAAATGCTCACCTAGAGATATAGTTCTTCTAGACTTCAATTAGGGAATGCTAATAATTAATCACTGATCCATTAATGGAGAAAATAATAATAATCCAAGGAAATCCAAATCTGTAAAACAGTAAAAAATAAAGGTTAGCTGATACGCACGGAAAGCAAGACATTTAAATTAGATGTTGTGCTTTGAGGAAAGCAAAATTTCAAGCTGTGAGTAGCGTGCTAGTTCTGGCAGGTCACGCTAGTCAAGCTCATATCAGCTGGACCGCCAGCTGATCCCCATCAACCTATAGGATACCATTAACCTACCCAAGCATCCATATATAAGGTCCTTCGGTTTGTATGTACAGGTATATTATGTGCAAATTTTAAGTGTACTATGTGTGTTAGATAAATAAGGTGTATGTATGTATAAATAGTGTTGTGTGTTCCACAGTTATTGTCAAGTGTGCATGTGAGATGGATTGCCTGAGGGAAGAAACTGTTCCTGTGATCTGGCATCCCCCATGGTGGTAGTGCCCTGTAGGTCGACAACAGACAACAGATCAAAGAGGAAGGTGCGGGATTGATGGGGTCAACACAAGGTTTTTTGCTAGCCCTTGTTGCTCACTCTGGAAAGTACAGTTGCTTCAATAGGAAGGGAGGGTTGTACCACGAGATTCGCTCAGCAGTGTCCGGACTACACATCTGTAGTCTTATGAGGTCAAGATTGGCAGCGTGAGATAACCAGGAACAGAGATTGAAGTGCACAGGGACAGATTCAATGATGGCGAGTTGAAACTGTTTAAAGCAGCTCCTGTGGACAGGTTGAACTTCCTTAGGCTGGGAAGGAAGTAAACCTCCTTTGAGGCTTTTTCACAGAATTGAGCAATATGCAGTGTACCATTCAGGTCCTGAGAGATTGTGGTGCCAGGAAACGGAAATGACTCCACATGCAGTCACAAGCGTGCTTGTTTCATTGAATGGTGAGACAGAGGGGAGTGCAGTGATCATCTCCACTTGTTTTGGAACGTGTCAAGCTTCCAGGTTTGTGTAATAGCACACGACACCAGCCAGCTCTTTAACCTCCAGTCTGTACGCAACTCGTCACCGTCCTGAATGAGACGATGATGTGTTCTCTGCAAAACTTCAGGACTTGAACAGAGGGGTCTGTTAGATGTGCATCATTTAGTGTACAGGAGAAAGCAATGGGTAGAAGAACGCAGCGCCCTGGTGAGCTTTCGCAGCTATATATGGGTGCTGTACGTTATTTCCCAGCTCACTATCTGCTTCGCTGTCTTGTCGGAAGCTTTGATTGCCACCCACACCATCTCGGGTAAGTGGGCATGAGAGCTGAGTTAGTTTGGGGACAGGAGAAGTTTTGGGATGAAGTGTTAAAGGCCGAGCTGACGTCCACAACAGGAATCCTCACATCAGTCCCTGGTCGTCTGATTTGTTGTCAAGAACATAAATGCAGTCCAATGTGTACTGCATCGCCACAAGACCTGTTTGCTCTGTAGGCAAACTGAAGGAGGATCCGCAAGGGCCCAGTAATGGTCCTCAGGTGGGCCAGACCAGTTTTTCAAAATGACTTCATGACCACAGATGGAAAAAGCCACAGGCCTGTATTCATTTAGTCCTGTATTTTTGGAATTCTTTGGGAATGGGGTGAGGGAGGACCGTTTGGGAAAGCATCAGGGACTGTTGACAGCTCCAGTGAAAGTTGAAGATCTGTGTGAAGATGGGGGCCATGGTCAGCATGGATTTCAGAAAGACTGGTATATAACACAAAATCTGGGCCTGGTGATTTTTTCCTTTTCTGCTGTCTGGAGACCTGGACGAACCTAGGTTTTCTGATCTGAATTGCAGTGTGGAGGAATATGGGTGCAGAAGGTGTGAATGGTGAGGGCGGTTGTGTCGAGAGGTGTTCAGGGCGGTAGTGATGTATGTTTTTTCTAGCCTGCAGTAGAACCTCGCTCAGATCGCCAGTTGTTACCCTCCACAGTGCTGGGGACAGTGTCTTGTAGTGATGATCACCTTCAGACTTTTCCACACTGATGCTGAGTCACTGGACGTGAACGGGAGTCCGTATTTTTCTGCCGAATAATCCCTCGTTGCCACTCTCGATCTCCTTTCCAGTGTGTATTTGCCTGTTGTATACAAGAAATTGTCCCCCCTTCCTTAAAAACATCTTCTTTGACCTGACAGAGCTGGTCGATGAGTTTTTGCAGTGAACCACCTGGTTTGTCATTGTTGTAAGTTAGATAGAGTCCTGATTAGGAATACCGAGTATACTCACTCAGAAACTTATATATGAAGGTAACAGTCTCGTGGGAGCGTGTACAGATCGTGGGCGCAGGATCCTTTCAAAAACAACTCCACTCACAGTGAGATTCAAAACCAAGTTGTAAATCCGCTCTGCATCAGTTAGTCAGGTCTTTTTTTACAGTCCTTGATTACCGCACGCTTAAGACTGATTCTAGTTTCTGCCCGTATGGTCGGGTATATAGATGAACCAAACAGTGATAAGAGCCCCCAAAGCTGCCCGTGGAAATGATTGATATGCATCCTTTATTGTGTGGTGTAAATCTACTACTTTCACACACATGCACAAGTTCATGTCAAGTACGACGAACTGCTTCCCGTCTTGAGCGTCTCTCTTCCAGAAATGATTTGTAAGCCTCCTGAGAAACCCTGCGGCCGTTTTTAATTTCTGCGTGCCAGTTGGGTCTGTCATTTGCAAGTGCCTCCCAGTTGTCCAAGTTGATGGAGAAGGCCTGAAGATCCCTCTTAATGATGTCTTTAAAACGTAGATGGGGGCGACCATGTTTGCGGGGGGC
>NW_024872754.1:1469139-1469207 GCF_018340385.1 Cyprinus carpio
ACTCAGTAACCACCTTCAGTAACTTTGGAGGGCAGCCAAGTCTTTGTAGGATGAGGAAAAGTCTAGAA
>NW_024872754.1:1469498-1469574 GCF_018340385.1 Cyprinus carpio
AACCATATGATTTAGTACAGAGGCAAGAACATCACCACCTGCCTTATAAGCCTCAGGGGGGAGACCGTCAGCTCCA
>NW_024872754.1:1469712-1469869 GCF_018340385.1 Cyprinus carpio
TTCCAGCATACACCCAGTATGGAGCGAAGGCAGCGAAAATGGAAGGCGTTGAGGCGATGTTCGAGCCTCCTGTATGTTGTCCATGTCTCGCTTGCATATAGTAAGGTGCTAATTACACATGCATGGTATACACAGACTTTGAGGAGCAATGAGAGGT
>NW_024872754.1:1469979-1477479 GCF_018340385.1 Cyprinus carpio
TTTGTCTACCACAGATAGACATATGTTGTTAATGTATACTGTAGGGTTCAAGGTTGCAGGTTGTGAGCGGAGGGAGACAGTCAGCTCCAGGGAGACTTGTTATTTTTCAGTGCGTTAATTGCGATTTGACTACTCAATGGTAATATCTTGCATCCAGATCAGAATAGGGGAGAGCTTCAGGAACACAAAAAAAAACAGCAGTATTGCCGTGTGTCAGCTGTGACAGGATGAGCATAGGGAAGGCTGTAATGCTATGACATCTCGCCAATGAAAGATTTCTAAATCAGTCAGAAGTTTCACACTGATAGGGAGCAGAGTGGACGAGGATTTTTTAGGGACTGGGCCAAGGTTCTTTCAGACTTCAAAGACTCCTCGGATGTTTCAAATGGATGCCCCCACTTTTTTGATCAATACGATCACACAGTGTTCTCCAATAAGCCTGCATGGCTATCACGGTGACCTGTTGTACATTGCAGGTGAACAGGCTGGCATGGGTTTTACTGGGCAGTCAGGCTGGGATCTGGATCAATTCAAAGATGGAGAATGCAGCCTTTGTGGTAACAGGTGAGTACTGCCAGGCAGCTGAGATGTCTGCATGAGGAGGTGATAAGTCAAAGCTGGAAGCAAGTAGTTCCTGGAACGCATGCTGCGACGCAGGAGCACGGGTTGCAGAAACATCCAGATGAGGAGTAGGCTTGGGCCTGGCATAATGAAACTTGCTTGGTACCATCCTTAGTTTGCAACGTAGAAGGGCATGATCAGTGTCACAATCTGCTGGGTACAGTGATGGGCAGTGTTACTACTTCAAATGCTCACGCTTCCACCAGTACATGAGGTCAAAGTTGGGGTGCCAGAAGTAGCTTAGAGGCAGTGGATGGCCTTAAAGGTGACCTTGGAGACTTAAGGCCCTGAAAGAATGAAGAGGGGACTGGTTTGTGGGTCTCTAAAGAGTTCCAGTAGCGCGGTGGGTATCATTCATGTTGCCATATCCATGGTTTCCCAGAGATGTCAGGCCATGCACTAGAGTTAGCACCCTTTCGAGGGCATTAAAGTCCTGGGATCATCAGCGTTCAGTTGAGGGGTCTTCAGACAATGAAGCTTAGTTGGGTTGTAAAATGATTCGCGCATCGATGAAGTTAGTGTAGGCGTAAGTGGCTATGATTGTAACTGGTCCACAGTTTGTGTGCAGGCGCAGTGAGGAGAGACGTGAGGAGATGGGCACAGGTTTTTCCACTGAGGACAGAAGCTTGTTTTGGATTGCAAAACCAACACCGTGCATTGGTCTGTCACCGTTTGGGTGTCCGTTCCAGAATAGAGTATAGTTTTTTCCCGGACAGAGCCAACACCGGTCAGCCAGGTTTCACTCAGGGCAGCGATGGAGATGTTAAGTCGAAGTAGTTCTGCATCAAACAGGGCTGATGGTGGTGTAACAGTGATCCAATATATTACTGTCTCTGGTGGGACATGTGATGTGCTTTCTGTATTTTTGCAGTTCACGGGAGAGATTTGTGTTATTAAAGTCCCAGAGAATGATTAAAACAGAGTCCGGGTGTTGTTGTTCTGTGTATGTGATTTGATCAGCGAGTTTCTGTAAAGCCAGGCTCACGTGCGCTTGCGGAGGGATGTAAACACTCACCAGAATGAACGAGTGAAACTCCCGCAGTGAATAAAATGGCTTGCAGTTAATGAAGAGTGTTTCTAGATCAGAACAGAAAATCTTCCTATTTACACTGTTACATCTTGTACTCAACCTTTTGTTGAGATTAAAAGCATGTCCCACAGCCCGTGAATTTTCACCTGATGGGCAAGCAAATGTGTCCAATTTCTAAGTCAGTGGTTCGACGATCTGAACAGTTGAAAGCCCTAGCGCAGACAGATGAGAGCACGCTAGTACTGCGAAATGGAATAGGTTTTGTTTGGTCCGTCGTTTAGCCAAGTTTCTTGACAACACAGCAGACAGCAGAGGTGTGAGGAATATCCTATATTTAGTCCGGAGCAGCAGAAGTGAAGTTTGTCTTCTCCGTTTTGTCGGCTTCGAGAGCAAGATTTAGCCAGATGTCGCAGTCAAGGCAACAATGTTCGAAATCCGCCCGTTTTCTGAGTTTCACAAGCGGGACCCCAGCTCTCTTTCCGTCCCCCCATCTTCGCCCGTCCTAGATAGCACGATGAACAGCCCGCAGCTGCTCGAGCTGACGAAAATGTCCAGCCCCCAAAACATCAGACTAGTCGGCAAAACCGGTGAAGTACTAATCGCCCGGAGATTTTCCTGTTCCAGGGTGCCGCTGAATGTCCCGCAGTTCGTTCCCCTGCCCCCCGTGAAACCTGATTGACAGCGAATTATAACACTAAAGACAGGCACAACTAACAAAAAACACAAACAACAAAAAACAACTTTATCCAGAGCACGTCATGAGGAAGCCGATCCTGTATCGGCGCCAGCCCAGGATAACACAGCAAATTTTTTTACATGTGCAGGATTTTGTTTACAAATAAATTTTACAAGCAAGCCATTGTATTCATGTTTTTATTGCCTAAAGCAATTGCATGCATGCGGAAACTAAGGAGACAAGCTCCTGTAATATTTATTGTAACTACACAACGCGTAGAAGACATTTATTTTACAGCTCACCGCATAGACATTGATGGGATAGACATTAAATTGAGCCTAACTTTCCCAGCTAACAGAATTTTGTTTTAAGGAACATTCTCCAAATATTCAGTGTTGGTTTATGCGGAACATAAAAAAGTCCCGTTTGCTTGCACCTTAGAGCGAATGCATGGAAAGCCGTATGATGCTTCCTCAAAATGTTCTTTCAATTTAAGATTTTGATTTAAAATTAAACATTCTAGGAACGTTGATTATGTAACATTCCACAGAACAATAAAAATCTTTACACTACCCCCCCCCCCACTTTCTCTTAATTTTAGCTTAAATGCTGTTATTAACAGTTTAGTATATGATGTTCCTGATCAACATTCAATCATTCAAAACACCTAGCACCTGTGAACAAACAGTGGAAGAAAGAGAAATAAGAACACAAGCTCACAACTCTTCTTCAGCCACAACCTTAGAGCAATCAACTGAATCTAAAATACAATTAAACTACTCAAGATCTGGATTAGAAACAACACCACAAACAGCATTACCAACTTCAAGTTATTACTAACCAGATTGACTTTATTTATTTCTGTCTCACGTCTACAGCCAAGATCTGATTGAGAATAACTAGGTTTAGTGTTGATTTATGTTCATTTCGAAGCACCCTAACCATGTTTAGAGATCAGTGTTTGCTTTAGTCTGGCATCTTGACCCTTGATTTCTAGTCTTAGTTTTTTCTTCTGCGCCTGTTGTAACCATTGATTGTAACTCAAAAGCCCCAGCAGAAAATACTCATCAGGTGCTTATACACACACTCACACTCTTAGAAGCTTCGCCTTTATCCAAGACATTCAGCAGTTAGCCTTTTTTTTTTTCATCTAACCTGCATACCGTGGTTGTTATCATACTGTATATTGGATTGAAGATAATCAAATGATTATGAACTGTTGCCCGAGTACTAATCTCCTTAATGAAATAGTGTTGTAGCTAATTAATTGCCGATGATTACAGCTAAAAGTGATTCTAAGAGCAGTCGAGTTCTGGCATAATCAGTTAATATAAGAACGTTCCAACAGTTTGTTTTTCTATTTTTTCGTTAGGCACCACAACCTCATAATCAGCATATGACCCACCAAGTGACCATTAAAAAACAAAAAAAAATGCAGCAGAGCATGCTGGTAGCCAGGTGAGTTTTGTAATACATAGTCCCCAGCATGCATTGCAGCAATGTTTTTTTTTTTTTTTTTTTTCGTAACCATGTTGAGTTCATATTCTGATTATTGTGTCTGTCGTGTGACTAATTGCCCATAGATGCCAAACTGTTTGAAAGTCCTTTATATTAACTGATTTGAAAGACCACTGACTTTTTGAATGGGTTCATTGTAATCAACGAAACTAACTATAGAACAACTACTTTAGTACGATGTTGAATTCTGAACTCTCCATAATTGATGATTTATCATCACCAAGATCTGTATAACAACCAACACCTTATCATATGTTCTCTGGTCTTTTTGAGTTATAACAAACATGTGTCAAAAACCACAATGTACAACGTCTCACACAAAAAATAACTTACGAAAGAAGTCAAGGGTCAAGACCCAACTAAAGGCCACTGTCTCTAAAATGGTTTACTTCAAATGAAACATCAAGCACATCTAAAACTTAGTTAATTCTCAATAGATCTTCTGTAGACGTCTACAGATAAAGTCAAGTCTGTTATTATAAGTGGAGATGGGGATTCTGTTTTTGTTACAGCCAGCTGTTCAGCAATAAAGCTCATCAGCACTTATTAATCACTTGATTCATAATTTGAAACAGTTTTAAAAACTTAACTGTTTAAGTAAGGCAATCTGTGTACTCCAATGGTTTGAGTTACTGTGGCCTTGTCAGGTTTTACAGTGCCTGAAGGGGTGGGGGAGTCTCAGATATAAAAAACTGATTCTCTTTTGGTTGGAGGGGTAGGAGTAAGGGGAAGGGCCAGATAGCCTTTTTGGGACCACACTTCAAACGAAAGGGGTATGAATTATCTCACCATAAACCGGCTACAGCGGCAACATGGCTACCCGAGCGAAACAAAAAGACACATATATGAAGCATTATTGACATTAATAAAGATTTTAATGAAAAGTAATCATTTGTTTTAGATTATATTCATTCATGTGTTGAAATTACGGTCATGTTATTCAAAGAAATGTTTGCAAAAGAATTGCTAAAATTTGCTAACGTTAAACCATTAACGTTACTGACTGCACTACAGTGCCACAACATATTTTGATGTCTGATCAGAGCAATAACCACCATATACAGTAGGTGGACAACCAGAATGGGTAATACCGCCGCGTGTACCGCCGCCGCAGGGCCGCAGCGTTAACTGCAAGTCAGTCGCATGTTAAAATCATTCGCGAAACTGCCACCAGGTAGCACAAAGGGACGGATTGCGAACTGAATGTAATTGTAAAATGTTGGTTTGTTAATGGAGATGAAAGGAGGAAGTAAAACATTGTAACATCCTTAAAAACCATTAGAAATTTTACAGTGAGTTAATTTCAAAACGTGGGATAGTCTTAGGCTCATTTCGGTTCATTCTTGGTTAAAAAAAAATAAAAAATCTTCAGGTTCCTTATGCAGAGCGAAATAAGAATGGTCCAGCATTTAGAAATAATTCTTATTAACTCTGTTATTATTCTTGATTTTTCTAACTGCTAACAGTTTGCATTTTCAAATTATGCCTTATGTGTGACCAAAAATGGAGTATTATTTGTTTCAGCTGTTTGAACGCGCTGGTGCCTCACGCGCACATATTCATTGGAAACAGTGCAGCCGTTCACCTTTTCTTCCAGCACGAGCAGCGGTCTACTTTGGCAAATTTTACAATTTATTAATCAGTCCATTCTTTAGAGTTTCAATGATTTTGCTAAATAATGCAGGTTTAATTGATTTGTTTCTTGTTTTAGTTAAGCCTAAATATTGGTAGTGAAATTATACAGTGCCTCACGTTTTATATGAAATGAAATAATAAATGAAATAATTAATAAAACACGCAACAATTTCTTAATCAGTGTACAGAAAGATATCTTTTTCCCAAGAAGTTATCTGTCAAAATAAAGGACAGGTAACGAATAACAAAGTAGTGTGTGACAAAAATGCATGCTGTTTTATTGAAGGAATTTTAAAATATCAATTAAAATATAGGCCTAATATGTGAGAATATTGACATTTTGCATATAAATCCATGTAGCCTAGCTCACTAAAGCTGCAAATGCACTTTGCGGACGCAGAAGCGGTGGCGGCGGCGGTAGAACCATCATTTTGGTTGGCCACCTACTGTACATTAAGGGGGTCTAGTCCCCCAATAATTAGAAATCGATAAATCCTTTTCTCAAATACTGCCAATTCAAGAGTAAGATATTGAGGTTTAGGTTGAGTGAGAGAGAGAGAGATTAAAGTTGTGTGTATGCATTTCTCAGATATTGCCGATTCGAGAGAGAGAGAGATTGCTGGAAAATATAGTGTAGCGATTCAGTATTTAAAATGTTATTAATAAAAGTCGTGGGGCAGCGTTGACAAGTTTCTTTTTGCCCTACATGAGATGCCTAGCGCGATCTCTGAATATGATGTGTGTGTGTGTGTGATGTCAGGATGTCTTGTAAGCGCAATTTATATAGAATGGTTAGGGTCTTAATGTACACCACTATAGGTGACAGTCGGTGATTGCTAAGAAGATCGAGGCGGCGTATGATGGCCGCGCTATAGTAGTGGTGCTGCCAAATCTTAGGAGCAATATTTTCACCCCTACCCTCTGACACTCGCTTTCAAGGCGACATTGCGGAATGCAGGCTATATAAAATAGAATTGGGATTCGAGACCTTAGTTGTTACCCAGCGTATGCCCCCTACTATACTGATGCTTGCTGGCCCAAACGGCTTGTGCCGATTACCAATTTGATGCAATCTAAAGAGAAGCGGATATAATCGACCATTTACATTAGCATTCAGAAGTTGTTTATACTGTTAAAGAGTTGAGATTGTCTATGCACTGCAGCGCACTCAGCAAGACCGAATGAGCAGCAGAGCACACCACTCAACACCCACCCCCCACATGTTTTGTTCATGGTTGGAGAAGAATAACCTTATTCAGTGTTATGTGAACAGTGGCATGCAATTTGCTTTTTCGGGCTCCGAGCCCAGGAATAACATAAGGAGCTTTCACTGGCTTTGTGTGTTGTGTTTGCGGTAGGTCATTTCTGAGCCTGCATGAATGTTTTTATAATAAGGTACATTACGACACTGGATTTGCACATCGATGTGATATACTGAAAGATGGCGCCCAGTCCCAGCTGTCCATAAAAACTCCCGTCATGACTACGGGCCATTAAAGGTGGGAGTAAAGCGTTTTTCAAAAGCGGCTTTGAAAACTGATTAGGGCGGTGACAAAACAAGCTTGTAGCCAATCAGCGGCAAAAGGGGCGTGTCTACTCTTAAAGTGAGGAGGCGTTCAGTGCACAGGATGGACGTGCTTGAGCAGGCGCTACAGAAAGATAGAGATGGCCGGATAAAAGCAATGAGAAAACTTCTGTGGAACAAAGAAGGCTTAAAGGGATAGTTCACCCAAAAATGAAAATTTTATCATTAATGACTCACCCTCATGTCGTTCCAAACCCGTGAGACCTCCGTTCATCTCCAACACAGTTTAAGATATTTTAGATTAGTCCGAGAGTTTTCTGTCCCTCCATTGCGAATGTATGTACGGTATACTGTCCCGTCCAGAAAGGTAAGAAACATCTCAAAGAAAGTAGTTCAGTGACATCAGAGGGCCGTTATAAGTTTTGAAGCACGCAAATACATTTTGGTCCAAAAATATCAAAAACTACACTTTATTCGTCATTGACTCCTCTCACC
>NW_024872754.1:1479053-1479169 GCF_018340385.1 Cyprinus carpio
ACCTTACAGCTCACAGTGCATGTCAGAGCAAATGAGAATCATGAGGTCAAAAGAACTCTCTGAAGAGCTCAGAGCTAGAAATGTGGCAAATCACAGATCTGGCCAAGGTTACGAAG
>NW_024872754.1:1479468-1479546 GCF_018340385.1 Cyprinus carpio
CGCGTGGAGTTTGCTAAAAAACAGAGAAATAAGATTCTCTGGTCTGATGAGACCAAGATAGAACTTTTTTGGCCTAGG
>NW_024872754.1:1479858-1479989 GCF_018340385.1 Cyprinus carpio
AGATCTTATTGAGAATTAACTAAGGTTTAGATGTTGATTTATTGTTTCATTTGAAGTAACCATATTAGAGATCAGTGTTTGCTTTAGTTGGGCTCTTGACCCTTGATTTCTGTCTTAATAATTTTTTTTTA
>NW_024872754.1:1480046-1480231 GCF_018340385.1 Cyprinus carpio
CAGGTATTGGTTGTTATACAGCATATTGGTGATGATAATCATCAATTATGGAGCTGTTCAGAGCTCAAAATCTTACTAAATAGTTGTTCTATAATTAGTTCAGTTAATTACAATGAAAGCCATTCAAAAAGTCAGTGGTTCTTTCATAATCAATTAATATAAAGGACTTTCCAAACAGTTTGGTC
>NW_024872754.1:1480565-1480727 GCF_018340385.1 Cyprinus carpio
CTTTTAAAAATTGCTAACTGCCTTTACTGTGTGACCAAAAATTGTGAATTGTGACTTTGATCGGGCTGGTGCCTCACGCGCACATATTCAGTGGAAACAGCAGTCGTTCACCGAGCCATGCGGCGCAAGCAGCGGGCCATTTTGGCATATTTTTGCTCATCG
>NW_024872754.1:1481618-1481718 GCF_018340385.1 Cyprinus carpio
GTTGAATCTAGTATAAAAAGGTTTTAATTGCTTAAATTATTTCTATGAATTAATAATATGTTATGACTTTTTCATCATAGCATTTTACGAGCTGTATTCG
>NW_024872754.1:1482257-1482398 GCF_018340385.1 Cyprinus carpio
TGGTGTTTGGATTTTTACTTCAATATAATGAGATCCAAGTTTAAGAATAGCCTACACTAGATTTTTTTTTTAAAAAATTTCTATTTAACAGCATTAGCTCAATGAAATACGTCTTCCTTCAGGTAGAATGAATGTTTTCCC
>NW_024872754.1:1482491-1583529 GCF_018340385.1 Cyprinus carpio
GCGAGTCCCGTGCGCTGTGAAGCGGGAGCAGCTGACCTTCTTTTACTGTCTATGCAGCTGACGGAAGATTCCGTTTGGTCTTAAAGCCTTCCTCAAACGCCTACGTTCACAAATAACAATGATTTTTGCAAAAATAATGATTAATTATCAATTGATAAGATAAGTTTATTAAGCTAAATCGTGCAGGTTTAATTTATTCGTTTCTCGTTTTAATTAGGCCTAAATAATGGAAGCGAAATTATACAGTCCCTCACGTTTTACTAAAATAAAGAAAATAATTTTATAAAACACGCAAGCCTAGCTCACAATAGTCTACCTCTCTTAATGCTCCGATGCAAAGTAAACCAAAATTTCTTTTGAATAATATAACACACAATTTATATTATATAAATAATACTGCACACTGTTTAAATGTGTCAAATCTAAAATATGGTGTAGAGAAAATATAAGCACAGGCTCATAGGCTTGACATTTATCCTGCTTGAATTCGTTCTAAGAAACGCACATATCTTCATAAGGACTAAACTTTCACACTGGAATATTAAATCTTCAACTAGCCTAAATTTTTCTTCCCTTTGATTTCCCCCGACTGCAGTCAAATAACACATCGTTGAGGCAAAGCTTACGTCTTATATTCGCAAAATGTGCTTTGACGCTTGTTTGAAACTTGTGTTAAAGCCCACTCAGCGTCAAAAGCTGCAAATGCACTTTTTGCAGACGCCGCGGCGGCGGTACAAGCTGCGGTAGCACCAACGTTTTGGATGTACCCCCTACTGTATATAAATAAATACATTTTAAATAAATTTATGCATTTAGCAGACGCTTTTATGCCAACGCGACTTACGTGCATTCCGCAACTGGCATACATTTCTACCTAACATAATTATCAATATATAAAGTATATTATATTATTATTTATGTAAGTAGAATATTATACACTAAAATATATATATAATATAATATCTAGTGGTATTATAGTTATTATATCCAAGTTGTCTGTCTGGAACACAGCATTAGGTTAACGTCAATAAACGATCGTGGTACTAGGTTTACGACCATTCTATAGGTGACATTTCGCACTTGACAAAACGGATAGAACTCCTAGAGTAACACTTAAGTGCAGTTCAGTCACTTTATTAGCCACTCTACCTGCATTGCTTTTATTTGCATTGTTGGGAAACACTGACGTGAAACAATAACGAACGATCGTAAAATTACTCGTAAAATTGCTCTTAACGCTAAGATCAATCGGTTATCGGGAAACCCCCGGCCCATATTGTTTCATGAATTGGCTTTTAAATACTCCCATCACAGAACGGTTTTCTGATTTTCAATGGCACTTCGTTCCCAAACACATGCCTTTTACAGATGGATTTAGTTGACTGGAAGCTAGATGTCGACCGATTATCGGTTTTGGCCGATTAATCGGCACTGATAGTTGATTGCTGGAACAATTCATGCAGATCCAAGCAAAAATCCATGCAGATCGTTTTCCGGATGCATCCGTTGTGAGTGGCTGAGAAGGGGTCTTTTTTATCATTTTTACGTGTGAGAGCGGCCACTAGTGGTTGAAATCAATGACCGCACGTGCTTAGTTGTTAAACACCTGATGCTGCAACGAATGAACAGAGCAAATAAACTTTCGACCCGGATTACATGCAGCTGACAGAAAAATCGCATGAGCTGCCGCCACAAGAGCGCCATTCACATAGTTTGCCAATAAGATTCCATTACATGCACCCCGATCATTGTTTAATGTATCATACATGACTGTGTTATATATTGACGCATTTTCATCGTTTTTCCTTTCTGTGGACTCTAATAAAGTCTGTATGTTCAATTATTAGAGCTATAATAAGTCGCTCGTTCCGTTTGTGGTTTTTTACAACCAGAACTCAAACGTATTATGCCTCCATTGTTCATTCTTGAAGTAAACTTGTGTCTGTTTGGTGAAAATAAACAGTTAAGACCGACTGCCAGCTTGAGTGAACGCGACGCCTGCCCGTAGTGTGTGGATACTGGGTGCGTTCTCCTCGACTCAGCGCTGACTCTTTTATTTTTGATTAGAGAATCAAGTGTTCAAGAATAGAGCAGTGTAAAGTGTGAGAGTATACATTGTGATGGTATAATAGTAGGTGCCCTGTGATTTCCGTGATGTGGAAAACACGACGGAATCCAGTCATAAAAACAGAATTCACAGTTTAACGTGGAATGTCACAGAATTGGTCAAATTTCTGAATGAATTAATCAAAAGTAGGTCATTACCTTCAAATCAAATCGCGATACTGGACTAGTATACTGTAACTATTAAGCATTAAAAGTTGATTTAAAATATGAATCCTGCATGTTTCATGCGTAGACTCTAATGAATGGCGCAGATGCGGGGTTTCATTTATTTACTGAAGCGCGTGTGACGCCGCCTCGGTGATTTCAGCGTTTGTTATCTGCTCTCGTAAATGATGGACGTAAAACACATATGAACAACATCATCCAGAAACAATTAAAAACAGATCCAGAAAAAAATCAAACGAAAATAAACGGAATTGGAACAAAAAATGGTGAAACATATAAAAAAAAAAAAAAAAACTTATTTTGTGGTAATTTTCAACATTTACTATTACTATTATTTTTACTTTTTATTATTCTTACTTACAAACTATTATAATTCAGTTACTGGTGTTTTTTGTTTTTTTTTTTTGTAAATAAAGCACTATTCTTAGTTTTTGTTCAGTATCCATTTTAAAAACTATCGGTTAATTAATCAGGTATCGGCCAGTGTGGTCCAACCTAGCTATCGGTAGCGCTTAAAAATCCACTATCAGTCACCTCTAACTGGAAGCACCCCCGAAAGGAATTTCTGAACATGAGAGGAGCACTGGTAATATGTCTTGTATGCTAGCCTTATTGCATAGATCTAGAAATCACTCCGTCGATGGACCCCTCCTGGTCAAACAAATAGCTGGGAGAGAAGAAATACTATGGAAACAGGTATTGAAGCATGTTGTGGCAGTGCTAAATGTTTAGGCGAAAGAAGACTGCAATTCAGGGGGGAGGACAAGCTCCCTTGGTTCGCCTCACAATGGAAACTATCTAGGAATTTTAGAGCTAATTTTCTCAGTTTGACCCATTTCTATTAGAGCATATTAAAACACACGGCCAGAAAGGACGGGGGAAGCGTAGCTTTACTTGTCATCACGGTATATGTGAGGAGTTTATTGACGTAATGGTGAGAAAAAACAAAACAAGTAATGCGCTTATGAATTAAAAAGATGCCAGATATTTTTCAGTCATCATTGATTCAAAAGAAACGCCAGATTTGTCCCCACACAGACCAGTTAACGTTCATCTTCCGATTTGTCAATGAGAAAGGTGATGGAACTATTCATAGGTTTCCAGCCCATTTCAGGTCCACACACGGGTGAGAGTTTTGTGTGCTTGCGTCATTAAAATGGTAAAGATTACCTTGGCTTTTGGACATATTAAAAAAATTGTAGAGGCCAACGTATGATTAACGTATGTCTGGCAGGCAATGTTCCCTGAAGCTGCGCGCCGCTGGCAGCGCGCAGGCGACGCAGAAGAAATAAATGTGCCGCGCACACGCGCTTAATGAGTTGGGAAAGCCATTTGCGAAAGCGAATGAATTGCAATGCTCGGATAAACCGCTACAGAGTTGATATCACGATAGAGTTAGGAACCGGTGAATGTGGTTAGTTTCATAGAAAAGGAATGTGCGGCAAATGAGTCGCTGGGTAGAAACCGAATATTTAATGGTTGCATACACGAAATAGCTCAAATCGTGCGCCGACGCAAGACGCAATGACGTGAAATAAAACGTCATCATGTATTAAAGAAGAGGCGGCTTGATTAAGTGCTGGAAATAGCTGATGATGGGCAACAGAACGGTAACAAAACCCAGAGACAGTTTACAGTCACACACAGGTGTAGTTTACATAGCTAATAGGAAGAATTGAGCGTTCACGGTTTTTTTTTTTTTTTTTATATTTAACTACAGATCTCAGTTTAAATGCTTCAGTTTTTATTCTATTCTATCAGTTTAAATGCTTCAGTTTCTATTCTATTGTATTCTATTCTATCAGTTTAAAATGCTTCAGTTTCTGTTCTATTCTGTTCTATTCTATTCTATCAGGTTTAAATGCTTCAGTTTGTTTTGATATTATATTATGTTAGGCCTATATTATAAACCTAATAAATAATTGACCTTGTTTTTTAATGGAGTCTCTGCTCATCAAGGTGATGTATTTATTTTATATCGAAAATACAGAAGAAAAAAACAGTAATATTGTGAAACATTATTGCAATTTCTAATATTGGTTTCCTGTTTTAATATACTTTAAAAAATATAATTTATTCCCGAGGAGCAAAGCTGAATTTTCAGCATCATTACTCCAGCCTTCAGTGTCATATTATCCTTCAGAAATCATTCTAATATGCTGATTTACTATCAGTGTTGAATCTGTTGTAATGCTTAATATTTTTACTTATTTTTATTTTATTTTTATTTTTGGAACATGTGATACTTTTTTCTTTGATTCTTAGATTAATAAAAAGTTAAAAAGAACAGCATTTATTCAAAATAGAAATCTTTTCTAAAAATGTCTTTATCACTTTTTATCCATTTAACATATTCTTGCTGAATAAAAGTATTAATTTCTTTAAAAAAAAGAAAACAATTACTGACCACAAACTTTTTAGTAGTGTATATTATAACACAAATGTTTTATTTTGTATAAACACTGTCCTTTTTAACTTTTTATTTATCCAAAGAATCCCAAAAAAAATCACAAGTCCCCAAAAAATATTAAACAGCACAACAGTTTCCAGCACTGATAAATAATCAGCATATTAGAATGATTTCTGAAGATCATGTGACACTGAAGACTGGAGTAATGATGGCTGAAAATTTGCTTTGCTTCATAGGAATAAATTATTATTTTAAAGTATATTAAGATAGAAAACTTTTATTTTAAATTGCAATAATATTTCACAGTATTATTTTGTGAAATAATATTCAGAAGTTTTATCAGGTAATCTAAAATGTACATCATTTAGTCACGGGTCAAATCAAATACAAATAGCACATTAAAGTTAAAAGTTACACACTTTTTTTTGTGTGCGCGCTGTACAGCTCTGGTATAACGATGTTTTTGCACAGGTGGCCGAAATGTCCGCCCAATAGAGAAAAAGTTTTGCTCAGCAGAAAAAAAAATTAGAGGGAACATTGCTGGCAGGTACAATGGACTGCAGGCCTCACTTAATACGGAGAAATCCGCTGATCCATTACATACCTTGTGCTGCTCACTCATTGAATTTAGTAGGTGTAAACAGTGTACACAGCAGCCCAGAAAAAGGTCATACAGTAGGCTACTGTAGTTTGTTACCAGTCATTGTATTCATTTTGTTCTGCCTCTACTCGCCGATGGGGAACAGTATTCGCAAAGAACAAACTTAAACACTTAAACCATTTGTCTGACACTCGGTGGAGCTCTAGGGCGGATTCAGCCAAATCTCTTTGTAAAAAGGACTGTAGTATAAGAGAGGAGGCCTTAAACAGTACAGCTGAAGATGAGGGCGACAAAAAAGGAAAACACACAATGAAGCATCGGGACTACGGGCAATGATGGACACAAAACTAGAAACTGCATTTATGTCGCCGTTTCTGGAATACTATACTTGATATTCTGAACGATTCCACGCGACGAGTGTATGTTCGCAAAAAAGTGATATGGACCTTCTGACAGCGGTGCGACTGTTTGTGTGTTTGTATCAGCTCAGCGCCAGCTATTTTAAACACTTTGAGAGGAGCGCTTTAAGTGTGCCTGGTGTATGACAGTCTTATAAGCATGAGGTACACCGAATCAAGAAAAGAAAAACTTTTGCTGACGAGACCACAGATGGTGATGTAGTGTCTTAGTGGAAGCTGGTCTTTGCGTTTCCACTGTCGGGCTTAAAGCGGGTGTGCTAGTTCGGTGCCAGGGCCAGTCGCGTTTCCACTGTCACTTCCGGGGCTTGATCGTGCCTCGTCGGGGCTTCCTCGGGGCCAACGGCCAGGGTTTTTTGGCCCGATGAAAACCTTGGGCCAAAGCGGGCCAGCTGGGGCTAGAGGAGTGGTTATGAACAAAGGCGGAGTTTCTCCGCGTCTGGAGAGTGTCAGCGCCGTTCATTTCAGAAAGATAACAGCTATAACATCATCATTAAAAACTTCTTAAAATAAGCTAAGCTCAAAAACTCACTTTTCATTCAGCAGCGAGTGGTTTGAAATAACGCGATCCGATGTGGATTATAATCACCATAAAAGGCAGAAATATTTATAAGCGATGTAAAAGAATATGCACGCTAGGTATAAACGTTACCATAAAAAACATGGTAAATGCAACCACTTGGAGAAATCAGACGTCAGCTTCTTATTCTCTATCACAATTGTGTATTTATTTAGTAACATATTTTATCTGTCATAAGTCTCGTCTCGAGAGTTTAGCTCCACGTAGCATGTCATCAAAATATAATAATGATTTTTATTCGGGAGCTTTTATAAAAATAGAGTTATTATCATTCATTCTAAATGTGACCGTATATAGGCTACTGTGGCTACAAATAAACAGAAACAGTCTCGACTGAATAAGCAGGCTATTTTCATAAGCGTTAAAAATAAATAAAATAGTAGAACATTTATTTCTGTGTGATTAATTTTGAGTCCTGATAAATTGATTCATTATGCTTAATGTATCACTTATTATAGTAAAACATTGATGCTTTTGAATTTGAATATTTAACAAAGCATGCAAACAAAAGGCCGCTGTTATCATGTTCGTTTTGTGATCGCGCTATGATGAGTTTTTATTGGCTATAAGATGCTTTTTTGATGGTCACCATTGTTGTGATGCTCACGCTGATTCTTGATGTCTGTGTGTCTAAATAAAAACTTATTTATTAGAGGTGGGCGGATCGATATTAAAATCGATAATATCGATACATAAGTTTCAGTTTCTCTCGTTTTGCAACCTGGCCGTGTTTGTCAAAATGCTGCTGCTGTCACAGAGCAGAGCAAGCTCTCAAGAGTGCTGCTCGTGCTCGACACTGCTCTTCTCTCTCTCTCCTGTGTTGTACCGTCACGTGACTCACCACTAGCGCTACCACCAGCAGTCAGGCACGCGCCGCTCAGCCGCGCATTTCTAACAGCAGTCAGTCAGAGGCGGAGAATGGCAGCAGAGAGAAAGAGGAGCATTTTTTTGTTAACATGCTACTTGAAAAGAGAATTTGTTTTTACATTTTTTATATTTGTGAAGTAATCATTTTGTAACTTTGTTTATTTAAAATAAAACAGAAGTAACCAAAAGTTGTTTCTGAACAAAAGCTTTTGTAGTACTGATTAATAACCCAAAATGCAAAATCACAAAAACAAATTAAAAGTCATGAAAATTCATTTAGATTTAGGTTGAAGACGCATCCACCTTAATTATTAAAAAGTATCGGTATTGGTATCGGTATCGGCGATACTGGCCCTGTATTTACTTGGTATCGGATCAATACCAAATCTAGCAGTATCGCACACCTCTATTATTTATTTATTATGTAGCTGCAACTTTTAAAAACATCTGTCTGATTAGGCCAAAATGCAAGGTCTTGTATTTTTCATTTAACTTATGTAATAAATAAAGACAATCCAACTCAAGTATTCAGACCCAAAACACAACCAACAACACATGTGCACATTTCCTCTGGTTTGTTTGTCTGTTATAACTCAGTTACCACAGCCATGCAAAACCTGTAGTTAACCACTGAAGGGTCAAGATCCCAACTAAAGCTAATACTGACCACTATAATGGTGACACACAAATTGTGATTGTAATCTTTGGTGATTCTGCTTGTTAAAATCAGGTGTCTTCAATAATAGTCAACCATCACTCAATCAAACACCTAATTATCTCATTAACTTCAACACTGCTTCAGTGTTACTTTTAACACTGTAAAACCCGACAAGTAACTTAACTCAAACCGTTTGAGTAAACAGATATCCTTAAAAACCTGTCAAGTTAGGTTTACTCAAACTGTTTGAGGAAACCGATTGCCTTAAACCATTTAAGTTTTAAAACTTAACAGTTACGGTTAATGTTAACTTATTTCATTTTAGTTTGTTGATATATGGTATACATTGCAATTAAATAATTAAGTGATTAATTGAGTGATAATTGAGTATTAGTGATGAACACCTGCTGTTAACAAACAGAATTACTGAAGAAAAGAGAGAAAGGAACTACAACTGACTTCAGACACAGCCTCACTAAAACCTGACAAGTTATGTTAACTCAAACCATTTGAGGAAACCAATTGCCTTAAACCATTTAAGTTTTAAAACTAATAGTTGTTACGTACTCTGAACTTAATTCAGTTGAGTTCACTGAAAGAAGATATACATTGCAATTAAATAATTAAGTGATTAATTGAGTGATAATTGTGAATTAGTGATGAACAGCTGCTGTTAACAAACAGAATTACTGAAGAAAAGAGAAGCACAAGAACTACAACTGACTTCAGACACAGCCTTAGATAAAATAAACTAAAATAAAATACATTAAATCTCTCAAGATCTGATTAAAAAACCCCACAAACAGCATCACCAGCTCCACTTATTAATAACCAGACTGACTTTATTTCTGTCAGACGTCTACAGAAGATCTTATTGAGAATGAACTAAGTTTTAGATGTTGATTTATGTTTTCATTTAAAGTAACCATGTTAGAGATCAGTGTTTGCTTTAGTTGGGCTCTTGACACTTGATTTTTGTCTTACTTTTTTCTTTGGCTGTTGTAACTCAAAAGCCCAGAGAAAATATCAGCAGGTGTTATACACATATTCACACTCTTAGAAGCTGCTTTTATCCAAAGCAACTTACAGTGCATTCAGGTTAGCATTTTTTTTTATCTAACCTGTACCTAGATGTTGGTTGTTATACTGTATATTGGTGATGATAATCATTGATTATTGAACTGTTTGGATGGAGTCTAATCTCTGATGAGATAAGTGTTGTGTAATTAGTTGGATTGATTACAGTAAAAGTGATTCTAAGAGCCAGTGGTTCTGTGATAATCAGTTAATATAAAGAACTTTCCAAACAGTTTGGTTTTCTATGGTGTCACTTAGTCACACACAGACATCAAATAATCAGCATATGAACCTCAACAATGGTGACCATAAAAAAAAAAAAATTAAAAAAAAAACAATGCAGCAGAGCATGCTGGGAGCCATGGATGAGTTTTGTACTACAATAGTACCCAGCATGCATTGCAGCATTTTTTTTTTTTTTGTAACCATTGTTGAGGTTCATATTCTGATTATTGATGTCTGTATGTGACTAGTTGACACCATAGAAGACCGAACTGTTTGGAAAATCCTTTATATTAACTGATTATGGAAGAACCACTGAGTTTTTGAATGGCTTTCATTGTAATCAACTGAACTAACTATAGACTGTTTAGACTCTGTTTAGACTCTGAACAGCTCCATAATTGATGATTATAATCACCAATATGCTGTATAACAACCAATACCTGATCATGTTTTCTCTGTTTTTTTTTGAGTTATAACAAACATGTTTCAAAAACACATGGTTACAACGTCCAAAAAAAAAAATAATCTAAGGCAGAAATCAAGGGTCAAGAGCCCAACTAAAGCAAACACTGATCTCTAACATGGTTACTTCAAATGAAACAATAAATCAACATCTAAACCTTAGTTAATTCTCAATAAGATCTTCTGATTTATTGGTTAAAATGATGCCACCATCATGGAGATCAGTTATGGAAGAAAAACACACACACAAATCCGAGTGGATTCGTAGTAAATGACGATTTGTACATTCAGACACTCGTACATTTTAAACATTTAAAGGTTTTTGTGCACAGTTGTATATCTACGAATTATGTTTTGCATTTGTGAAATGTATTTTATGAATATATATAATTTTATTTTGCGCATGTGAATTGCTTTTTGTGAATATATTTTTTTTTCACGCACGTGATTTTTTTTTTTTGTGTATGTGAATTAGGTTTCATGCATGTGAAATTGTCTACGCATGTGTGAATCGTTTTTTTTTGCGTGAATTAGATTTGAGACTAATCTGCTTCCATAATCAGTGTTTGATTTAGTTGGGCTCTTCACCACAAAGTAACTTGCTTTTGGGTAATTGAAGTTTGCAATTGTAGCAAATTTTTGTGCATTGCTGAATTAAAAGCTTGAGGTTGTAGTTTAGCTTAAACTTTCTGCTTTTAAATAGTTTGAATGCACATCATGAATGTGTCTCGCTTTGGTTTATTGATTGACATTCAGCTGTCACAGGATTGTGAAAAATAAGTCCTATTAAACAAATACCCCTGTAGTGATTAAATATTGGGGGGAAAGGACTGTATCAGCTCAGGCTTTTAGACATGAACACTTATCATACGATCCTCAACAGTGATGACAATAATTTTTCATACTGCAGTGCATGATGGGAGTTTTTACTATGGTGTTACCAAGCATGCATTGCAGCATAAAACATTTTGTTGATTATCGCCATTGTTGAGATTCATATGCTGGTTCTTGATGTCTGTGTGTGTCCAAATTGCACTGGAGTTCAAATATTTATATATATTACAGATGGTAGATTGCAAATTAATTCATTGTAAACATTAGAACAACACCTTCCTTATATGCTGTAGTTTCATAGAGTGGATTATTTAAAATGTACAAATATGAAAAAAAAAAAACAGTTATTTTGGATATAATCAGGCCAGCTGTAAAAGCATAGCTGTTCACTGCACAGCACTGATCTTTCTGCTTTCCCACAACACATACAGTATTACAGAGAGAGATCTAACACAGCAGTCAAGGGTCAAGAGCACAACTTAAGCAAACACTGATCTCCATTATGGTGGCATCATTTTAACCAATAAAACATTAACATCTGATCCTCTGTAATTCTCAATAACAGCATGTGTTCATCATTAATGCACAATCATCATTTAATTAGTCACTTAATTATCTCATTAACTTTAATGAGGACTTGGGATTTGACTTGAGACTCGTTTGTGACTTGGAAGGAATGACTTGGTTCCTCCTCTGGTGAAATCAGCTGCTGAGTTCATGGGTGGAGCAAAAATATGGCAGGACTTTTACTTTCTGACCCCTGGATTGTCCGCCTTTGGTTATGACTACATGTTCACATAAATTGATAGTGGTCTGCGCTTCGCTACAATAGGCTGCCACATTCTCCCCGCTTCAGGTCGCTCAGCGTTGCCAGACAGATTTTGATAGGTGGATACTATAATAAAACAGGCGGTGTTCCAAAGGACCAAAAGGCTCTGCCTTGGTACGGTTTGTGTCAAGCTATTCTTTAATCTGGCTGTTTGATGAAGAGAAAGAGATAAAATAGTAGAAATAAACCCATTAAAGGGGGGCTACAATGGTGTTTCATGCCATCATCAGGTGTATATATATATATATATATATATATATATATATATATATATCAGGTGTATATATATATATATATATATATATATATAGTATGCATTTAGAAGCTGCTTTTATTCAAAGCAACTTGCAGCAAGTACACCCGGCTGCAGCCTGCAGATCGAGGAGGGGCTGCATCTGGGGCGTGGCTGCATGTGTAGCCCCGCCCCATACCTACTCTGATTGGTTCGATCGTCTTTCATAGACATACACCAACTATGCACACATTTCCTATCATGTAAGACCTTTTATACAGTCTAGGACAGAGTATGTTGTTTAAAAAGCTAAAAACGCTGTGCAGTTTTACAAAGTCTTCATTATAAAGCACAGTTGTTTATTGTTAACTTGACTCACTATGTCTGATTTATTGAATCACGAGATGTTAGCTGCTGCAAGTTTAATCTTCTGGACCAGTCGAATTCACAAATGAATCACTGGGACATTCTAAAACATGCTTAACGTGAAAGTAAGTGGCTTAATGCATTAAAACTGTGTTTTAAAAAGAACAAACTCAGTAAACAAATTAGTAATAAAGTATTATATTCACAGACAAGCAGATATGAGCCCAGAATACGAACACAACACCTTTAATTACACATTAAGCATTTTCCTCCCATAACCTGCTTGTCTGTAAATAGAATGCTTTATTAAAATGTTTACTGAGTTTGGTCTTTTTAAAACACTGTTTTAATGCATAAAGCCACGTTAAGTGTAGAATACCCCGAATCATTTTCAGCTGATTGAAAATAATCGGCTCAATAATGGTCACAAAATGGGTATCGGAGAAGATACTAATTTAATATATTAATTTAATATAAATAGATTACACTTTATCAAGTTTATCTCAATATTTGACAGTGGCTGTGAGACAACTGCACTAAAATAAGAGCACGATGATCATAAAATTGCGTTCTTTTTACTATAGCAACAGATTACAGGTATGTCCTTTCATAATCATCACTGGACGGTAGAAATAAAAGTTTCTCGATTTCTTCACTTTAAAATAATGAGGAGCGGCATATTTTCCTGAAATAAAGGGGAGGAAAAGTCTATGCTATGCAATGTAGTAAAGAAAATTAAAGTTTCATAAAAATTAAAATGGCACACAGCAGATATATTAGACTATCGCGGTTTCATTTATCAACTGCCAATTATATGTAACAATAATTGTCTTGTCATGCTATATTAATTAAAACAATAATGATACATTCTTTTAATTTCCTTTTTCATACTCTGATGATATGAAATAATCAAATTTTCAAGAATTATTTAATTCATAATTCATTCTTCTATCTGAAGACCTGATCCTCCCTCTGTGGATAATCAACCCAATTAATTTATTAAATTTAGTGGGTTGTTAGTCTGTTAGCCTAAAGATTAGCTTAATTTAACAAAACAATAATTTCAGGGACATGGCGAGTTCCAGGCTAATGTTATTTTTTTTTCTTCTGTGCATTATAATGAAGGCTTTGTAAAACTGCACAGCGTTTTTAGCTTTTTAAACAACATACTCCGTCCTACAGCAACTACTCACAACTACACATTTCCTATCATGTATGTCTATGAAAGACGATCGAACCAATCAGAGTAGGTATGGGGCGGGGCTACACGTGCAGCCCAGAGCCAGATGCAGCCCCGCCTCGATCCGCAGGCTGCAGCCGGGTGCTTCTCACTTGCAGTGCCTTCAAACTAATGTTTTTTATCAACCTGTACCTAACTGTTGGTTGTTATGTTGTATATTGCTGTTGATAATCATTGAACTGTTCAGAATCTAATCTCTGATGAAATAGGTGTTGTGTTATTACTTGGCTTTATAGTAAAAGTGATTCTAAGAGCCAGTGGTTCTGTGATAATCAGTTAATATAAAGAACTTTCCAAACAGTTTGGTTTTCTATGGTGTCACTTAGTCACACACAGACATCAATAATCAGCATATGAACCTCAACAATGGTGACCATAAAAAAAAAATAATACAAAAATAATTCCAGCAGAGCATGCTGGGAGCCATGGATAAGTTTTGTACTACAATAGTACCCAGCATGCATTGCAACATGTTTTTTTTTTTATTTTTTTTATCGTCACCATTGTTGAGGTTCATATTCTAATTATTGATGTCTGTGTGTGACTGATTGCTACCATAGAAGAAAAATTGTATGTACAGAAAAAAGTTTGGAAAGTCATTTATATTAACTGATTATAACAGAACCACTGGTTCTTTGAATGGCTTTTGTTGTGTACTGAACTAATTCTACAATACCTATTTAGGTAGATTTTGGACTCTGAACAACTCTATAGCTGATAATTGTCATCACCAATATGCTGTATAACAACCAATACCTGATACTACTTTATCTGGGTTTTTGAGTTATAGCATGTTTCAAAAACACATGGTTAAAACAACCAGAGAAAAAATAAACTAAAACAGAAGTCAAGGGTCAAAAGCCCAACTAAAGCAAACACTGATCTCTAACATGGTTACTTCAAATGAAAACATAAATCAACATCTAAACCTTAGTTAATTCTCAATCAGATCTTCTGTAGACGTCTGACAGAAATAAAGTCAGTCTGGTTATTAATAAGTGGAGCTGGTGATGCTGTTTGTGGGGTTGTTCAATCAGATCTTGAGAGATTTAATGTATTTTATTTCAGTTGATTTCATCTAAGGCTGTGTCTGAAGTTAGAAGTTTGTGTAGTAGTTCTTATGTTTCTCTTTTCTTCAGTGATTCTGTTTGTTAACAGCAGCTGTTCATCACTAATGCTCAATCAGCACTTAGTTAATCACTTAATTACTCAATTGCAAAGTTTTAAAACTTACATAGTTTAAGTAAAGGCAATCTGTTTACTCAAACAGTTTGAGTTAAGTTACTTGTCGGGTTTTACAGTGTTTTCAGATTTTTTTGGATGTTTTTAAGAGTCAAGTGGGAGGTGATGCAGTGTTTGAATGATGTGAATGCATTATCGGTGTAATACAGTAATAGTATATCACAATATTGCTTTTGATTTTCAATAACAGACAGAGAAATAGCATTTTCAGCTTCACTAATCCAGTCTGGCAGTTAAAAACAGTGTGTAAAACAGTGCATTTTGTGTTACCTATTACAATAAGCATAATAAGCATCATTTAACACAATCTTTATTCCTTCACAGAAATGTCAAATCTTAGAGTCAAGTGGAGGAGTTGAGAAAGGAAAATGGAGGTGAAACAGTGTGTTTGAATGAGGTTAAATTCAGTTTGTACATCCTCAGTGTAATATATCACTACATTGCTTGTCTTTTCATAGCATTTTCAGCTTCACTGGTAGAATCAGGAAATATTGCAGATATTGGTCCTTTTACCACTGAAATCACAGTAACCTTCAGGAACGTCTTCACAAATATAGGAAACGACTACAACTACGACTACTCAGCAATCATACAGGAAACAGCTTACCTATTGTTATTTGCTTTAGGTATTTTCACAGCCCCACTGAAAGGAGCGTACGGTACATGTTCAAATTCTCTGTCTATGGTCATGGTAGTCATTCAAAACCATCAACTGACTCCATTGTGAAGAATGGACAGAAGGGTGGTTATAGCCCATGCTCGTCAAGATCAGTACGATGTAAACTCCTCAAAAGCAGTGGTGTTGATCCTGGAAGTTGGAGATGTCGTCTATGTGAGACTTTGGTCTGGCAGGAGTATATATGATAACGGGAATAATTACAACACTTTCAGCGGTCACCTGCTGTTTCCCTAATAGTAAGAGAATAGGAGATTTGCAGAATGTGGTTCCAGTAAAATTGAACCTTTAGCATATGATTTAAGATGGAAAAGCAGACTGTTAAAAAAAAAAAAAAATACATGGATGATGTGTCTTTCACTCTCTTCCATTGAAGAAAACTGAAGCTGCCAGTGTCACTAGATGGTGCTGACATTTTAACAGCTTAAAAATCCAAAATCCTCGATAAAACCCAAAATTAAAAAAAAAACACCATGTTTTTGTTCTTTATGAGAAGTGGTTTTATTTAATTTTAACATAAAGGCATGTTGTGTGTCACTGCAATTAAATCTGTGTCTACCATCTCCTCGATGTGCAGAGCGCATGCCCGAGCCCGCCGCTGAATGAGAGCCAGAGCCCGCCGTGACCGACGAGCCATTGCTGCACAGAGCGACAGAGCTGAGGATCGCCGCGGAGCCAGAAGCCAGAAGCCGTGACGTCAGACCAGGTGTGTGAGCCGGCAACACCGCCTGCCACGAGGGAGAAGGACACAGACAGGGTGAGCGCGGAGAGGAGCTCCGCCTCCTGCATCGCGGCTGAGGGTGAGCGGACTATGGAGTGCCAAAAGTGCCAAAATGAGGAGTATCTTATAGACTGGGAATCTGAACTGGAGGTTCAACTACCTCTTCTCCTCTCCTTTTCCCCGCGTGTGGAGTGTTGCCCAGAACATAACCATACCGCCAACACTAACTTTATGCAATATAATTGTCATAAATATACTTGACGAAAGTGGCCCTGATTGAAACTCAGTTAGCGCGCACTCAAAATGCACTTTTGCTGTATTTTCTTTTCCTCCTGTTTTAAATATTTCCCCAACAACCGTACAGTACAGTAATGATGTTAGATTGACGATGCTGTGAAGTCATGATATCATATGTATTATTATGGGCGCGTCAATTAATGATAGGTAGTCTTCATGTAATTTACAATTTTTGTCTGTAAAATCAAAAATTTAAAGGTGCCATAGAATGCATTGATACAATATTTTAAATTGTTCTCTGATGTCCCCAGAGTGTGTATGTGAATTTTTTTTCTCAGAATACCCCACAGATAATTTTTTATAGCTTGTTAAAATTGCCACTTTTAGGGTATGAGCCAAAATGCTCTGTTTTAAGTGTGTCCCCTTTAAATGAGAATGAGCTGGTGGTCCCGCCTCCCCTTCCAGTGTTGCCAAGTCCGAGGTTTTCCCGCATAATTGGGCTACTTTAACACTGCTGCCACGGGTTGCTTTTCACGTCCGCTGGAGGGTTTTGTTGCGAGAACCTGGCAACCCTGCTCCTTCTCAGAAGAGTGCAGAGCTTCAAAAGCTTATTCTCGCGGGCACACCGGTGTTACTGTGATCGTGTTACTGACCTCACACATTGCTTCCAAACTGACTATTCTCAATAAAAGCTGCAAATGGATCTAACGCCTTCTGATGTGTCAACACATATCTCAGAAATCAGATTTAAATCTCAATTAGGGATTAACTTTAAATTTACAGGCGAGGATATTTAAATGACATAGTGCACCTACACAGCAAAAAGTCCAGTGTTAAATTGACTCTCACAGAGTTAATTTCAACACTTTTTCAGAGTTTATATAGCTCCACACTCTCCGGAGTTAAATTAACACTTTCAAAGTAGTTAAATATTTAACACTATGCCAGAGTTCCTAATTTGACTTCAAAAAAAGGGTTAAAATAACACTAAAAGGGATACAGAAAAACAACACTGTTCAGAGTTTCATGTTTTAGGTGGTTAGAATTAGTTTTAATCTGTACGTTCTCAGAAGATCTACAAAATGTAAAATAAACTACAGGCACACAAAATAATTTCCATTAACCTGTTTATTTTAAATTCTCACTTGTAGTACAATTTGAAGTAGAATTAAAACATTACAAAAGAAGGTATGATATACAAACTTTCATCCGCAACACTGTATGAACTTTGAATATCAAATGGCTTATAAAATGTAATCTCTGACATTTTTATAATACACCTTTCCTCACTTCATAGTACTCTGAATGCATGAAGATGCTCATCAAAATTCTCTTTGAATAGTTTGTTTACCAACAGATAAATGTGATTGTCAACCAAAAGTACATCACTTATTTGGCAGAAGACTGGCATTTCATTTTCTATTGCACTGCACACCACAAGTCCAGCTCTATATTCTACACCATCAACTTTAACCCAACTGGTTGAGAAAACATCTTTTAATAGGAACATTTCAAGCATTTGAATGCTGACCACATTCTCATCCCCTATGGAAAATTATTTAATTGGCCCAAACTCATTATGTTTGAGGGTGAAGGTTTCCCAATGGCCAGGGTGAAGGTTTTTCAATGGCCATCTGATGCTTTTTAGCTAATAATTTTATGTTTTTGAAATTCTTAAAAAAATCTTTGAACATCTTATGTTTGGCTTCGAACCTCATTGACCACATATATAATAAGGGGCCAATTTTCCTTATAGAAGAGGGGTAATATATCATGTAATGATGTTTGGGAATCAATTTTTATGTGGATACAAGTACTTAAATAGTTTTTGGTGGTCAGCAATCAAGTGCTTCAAATACACTGTCAAGCCTGAAGTGAGACAAGGTGAAAACACAATGTTCATTATTTGAAGTAACATAAGCAACAAACTCCAGTGTTTGTGTCCTAGAGGAACAATGTCTCCTAACAAAAGTGGGAGATTTTTCACATTACATAATGTCTGAATGGAATTTAAACCAATGCTATTACCAGCACTATCCAAAATAACCTCTGTGGGATGATTTTTACGTTCTAAAAATCCATAATCAAAAGAATAAATCCTTGAAAGTAAATCCTATTCAGATATAAAGTTTTGTGTGAGATGTCCAAAAAGCAATTTGATTTCATATTGAACCACGCCCTCAAGAAGGTCATGCATTATATCAAATGAGTAGTTATTGCTAATATGAAAGTACTTCAGTGTTTTAATTGTGGAATTTTTTTTTCAAACCATACAGTGACCTCAACTGTGGGTTTTCCTGGAGAGACTTGCAATGTATTTCAAAGATTTCTTGTCCACGAAGGACCACCTTAGGATCATCCTCACTGTATACTGTTTGAGAATCATTCTTTTCAATTAAACAAAGGCGACAGAAATGATGGCTATTAAATGACTCATTAAAACCAAGAATTGAATGCATTCCTAGATTATCACCAGTGATTTGTGCGATGGTGCCGTATATCTGCTCATCTGAGAATGGGAGACTTAATCCTTGGCTTTCAATTATCTTTATATCATTTATCAGCGGTTCCAGTATAACATCAAAACCATACTTGCTTACATCTTGTGTGTAAAAAAAAAGTGCTAACAAATGAATGTTCATCAGAACCGAGTTGAATTTTGGGGGCAAGTTTCTTAAAGTAAAATAAAGACAGCCAATTTTGTGGATACTGCGTTTGGAGCCAAGGGGGTTAGCTGTTTCAAAATCATCATAGTATATGTGAATTTGTAATGCATGTCTCTTTGTTGTAAATAAAGGGTAGGATTTAAAATAACTTCCATTGCTTAAATCTGTAAAAGTGTCAGGGCTCTGATCTACAATCTATCCTTAGATCACAAATGTCTGGATTTCTGCACATGAATTTCAATGTTTCTAAAATTGGCACATATATAAAAGTATCATTCACTGGAACTTGGTCATAAGTACCAGATTTCTTATTCAATTTGTTGTCATACCGCACACCTAATGTTATCTCATTGGGCTCTACAACTCCCCATTTTTCTTTAAAGTATTTATTACGTTTCCATTCTGTATTCAAATTTGTGAATGGGTTTTCTAATTTTTCAAAAGATTCATTTATTACAGTTTTGTAGGGGTCATTTGTAGGCAAAGCAGAAAGTATGTTATGCTTTGCCTGAGAGTTAAGCTCATCTGTTAGCTCCTCTAAATCTCCGACAATTGAGGACACCAAACTGTTTGGAATCCCACTTGCTTGTATTTTGGCCACAATAGATTCACACAATTCTTTAGTTGAATTTTTAATAAGCCCTGTATAGTTGTTATTAGTTGTTGTAATGGAAAGAGGTGGTAGATGGAGATAGATGCTGGGGATTCATAAGGTCCTCCAAAGCATCTACTTGAGATGAGCTTGCAACTGGCTCACTTAAGGGACATCCAACAGTTGAAGTTGGAGCAATCAGCTGAATGTTGCTATGAACACTATTAAGGTGCTTACGAAAACCTGCATATGTTTGGAACTGATGCCTACAACCTTGCTGAGCAAAGTTAAGGTTACTGTCTGGTTGAGCAGTCTGGCTCTCAAATCTCTATCCCTGGGAAACTCCTTCATTTTCCCTACATCAATGTTATACACTGTTGTCTGCAGGAATGTGTAAAAGTTCACAAGTGCACTATCATAGGACAAATTGAACACAAACTGTGCCTTGAAAAGTTCATCAAATGGTCCAAGGGAGCGGTTTGCCTGGTATGGGATGAGATGCTTATCCAAGGCGATGTAAAAGCTGTCAATATTGCTTTTCTGGCGTCCAACAGCAAGGAGATATGGATGCTGACACTGGTTGTTGTTGAGGTGCTCCTCCAAACTGCAGCATGACTAAAGTTAAAAAAGAACATTGAATATTAGACACAAACATAATGTCCAGTCACAGAGAAAACAACATTATAAAAGTGATTGTTCAAACAACTCAGTTGCTAGTAAAATATGAGAATGCATAGGAAGACTTGATTTTAATCTCCATGTTTGAGCATCCCAAAACAAAATATCAAAATGTCAATACCTTATGAAAGATTACAAGTCTTTCAGCAGCATCACATGCACTGATTTTTGGAGACTTCAGTCCTCCTGGTGACGGTGGAAGGAGATGATAGGACATTCTGCTGAGAGCAACAACTGACTCAGCTCTGCTGTTGAAGTAAGTTGCTTGGCATCTTTAATGACATTTGGCCTGAAGAACGTGTCCCACTTCTGAAGCAGCCTGGAGGATGTCTCAGCGTCAAACAGGAGAGAGAAGTCTTGATCCACCTTTAAGATGACATTAAACTATAAACAATATTCTCAAATTGCATGCCTTTGAAAACATGTTATTCCAAATTTACCAGCTCTTTTGTATCTAGGAATCTTGGGAAGGTGGAGAGGATATCAGCACTAGAGCCTGGATCTTTGACAAGCTTCTGGCGATGCTGAAAGGTCTCTCTCATCTTTTGGAATATTAGGGACTTCTCTGTAGTGTGGCTGAGCAAAGAAATGGCCTCTCTGCAAGCATCCCCATCAAGTTGCCCTTCAAAATTAGTAGCCCTTTGGCATTTTGGGCCTCCTGGAGAAACATCATGAGGGCTGTCTAGTGGCAAAGATCCTCGTCTAATCTTCCTGTGGACTGTTTTCATACACCAAGCAATGTATCCTGTGTTGCTTGCAGCATCATAAAAGTGTTCTTAAAATAATTAAATTTCTATGTCACAGATATCATAACATTGCAATTATAAAATGAAAGGGTCACGCAGATGATGACTTACATATCCTTTCTTGGAATAAGGATCTCTGAGGGAAGGGAACATCATCACTATGCCAAGAGCATACTGTTCTCTGATGGCTTTAGTAGGGAGTTGCCTAAGAGAAGATATCAAATTAGTCTGAATTTATACAATGGTCATGCAGTTATTTGTTAAAAAAATTAATAAAATATAAAAATACCCATGTGTATCAGTCATGTGAGCCACCAGTATGTTAATCATTTGTCTTCTTGTGGTATCTGTAAGGGTTTCGGTTTCTTGATACTCCTGTAGTACTGCTTCACCACCAGACTTCAATTTTAGAACATCTTCAACCAACTAAAAATAAAAAATAATATAATAATAATAAAATAAAAAATAAAACAATACTTTGGTGATACACAAATTACTACAGACTCAGAGGGGTAAAAAAAAAATAATAATAATTTGCATAATTTTCATTTCTGGGTGAACGGAACCTTAAGGAGACTCACATAAAAAGCTTTGTTCTAACCTGTTTTGCAGACAGTGCAGATGTGTCCTCTTTTCTTTGTCTCTTATTAGGAACCTCATCTAAGATTATAGTCGATGCACTTGAACTGTTGCTATTGTCAGACTTCTCAGATATGGAAGACAAAGAGTCCGAAAATTCTAAAGAATTAAAGTATTAAAATATTACAAAAATTGTTATGACCAGCACAAGAATCAGAAATAAGAAATAGCTAATTTATCATATTTATCCTGAGTTGCTTGATAACACTAGACTTCTTTCACATTTAATAAAACTCACCATCATTTGAGAAAACAGTCAGCACCACATTGCCTTGTCCAATGAGGTCGCTGAATATTTCTGCGTCAACTTCTGTCCCTGTTGCATCCTTGTATGTAACTTTTGCATCAGGTGGCAAACAAAATCTCTCAATGACTGAAAAAAAAAAAAGAAAAAAAAAATATATATATATATATATATATATATATATATATATATGCTTGCCACCTGATGCAAAAGTTACATACAAGGATGCAACAGGGACAGAAGTTGACGCAGAAATATTCACCAGCCTCATTGGACAAGGCAAACCCTCTCAACCCTTTCTTGCTTCACAACAAATGACTGAGTTCAATACATATATCTTTATGATGCAAGCAAAATGTAAATATGGATAATTTTAAGATTTTTTTCAATGTATGCCCTTCTATAAAACATTATATGATAAAGGCATATACAGAAATGAGGCAACAACATGAGAGCTAGGACAATACACAGAATTTATCAGATTTTAATCAAATTCTTAGTTATTTTAATCGAGTGTAAAAACAACAACCTTTCAGGTGAAACTGCATAAAGTCAAACCTCCATTCAATGCAATCCAGTAGGGAGTTGCCTAAGGGAAGAAATCAAATTGGTCTTAATTTACACAATGGTCATGCAGTTATTTGTTAAAAAAATTAATAAAATATAAAAATACCCATGTGTATCAGTCATGTGAGCCACCAGTATGTTAATCATTGTCTTCTTGTGGGTATCTGTAAGGGTTTCGGTTCTTGATACTCCTGTAGTACTGCTTCACCACCAGACTTCAATTTTAGAACATCTTCAAACCAACTAAAAATAAAAAATAATATAATAAATAATAAAATAAAAAATAAAACAATACTTTTGGTGATACACAAATTACTACAGACTCAGAGGGGGTAAAAAAAAAATAATAATAATTTGCATAAATTTTCATTTCTGGGTGAACGGAACCTTAAGGAGACTCACATAAAAAGCTTTGTTCTAACCTGTTTTGCAGACAGTGCAGATGTGTCCTCTTTTCTTTGTCTCTTATTAGGAACCTCATCTAAGATTATAGTCGATGCACTTGAACTGTTGCTATTGTCAGACTTCTCAGATATGGAAGACAAAGAGTCCGAAAATTCTAAAGAATTAAAGTATTAAATATTACAAAAAAATTGTTATGACCAGCACAAGAATCAGAAATAAGAAATAGCTAATTTATCATATTTATCCTGAGTTGCTTGATAACACTAGACTTCTTTCACATTTTAATAAAACTCACCATCATTTGAGTGAAAACAGTCAGCACCACATTGCTTTGTCCAATGAGGTCGCTGAATATTTCTGCGTCAACTTCTGTCCCTGTTGCATCCTTGTATGTAACTTTTGCATCAGGTGGCAAGCAAAATCTCTCAATGACTGAAAAAAAAAAAAAAAAAAAATTATATATATATATATATATATATATATATATATATATATATGCTTGCCACCTGATGCAAAAGTTACATACAAGGATGCAACAGGGACAGAAGTTGACGCAGAAATATTCACCAGCCTCATTGGACAAGGCAAACCCTCTCAACCCTTTCTTGCTTCACAACAAATGACTGAGTTCAATACCATATATCTTTATGATGCAAGCAAAATGTAAATATGGATAATTTTAAGATTTTTTTCAATGTATGCCCTTCTATAAAACATTATATGATAAAGGCATATACAGAAATGAGGCAACAACATGAGAGCTAGGACAATACACAGAATTTATCAGATTTTAATCAAATTCTTAGTTATTTTAATCGAGTGTAAAAAACAACAACCTTTCAGGTGAAACTGCATAAAGTCAAACCTCCCTTCAATGCAATCCAGCTTCACATACTTCTGCTGTTCGTTGTACTTGACCTGGACCAACATTTTACCTGGAACATGCAAACGCGTTTGGCATTGTAAATCGGTGTAAATGAAGAATACTGTATGGATGAATGCACATTGTTTCCGTTGTATTTTCATAATGTACAGATGTGCAATAGTCACGTTGCACAGTACTTTTTCTCCAGTGCCGATTAACCACACACCTTTATTAAAAAAAAAATATATATATATAACGTGTGTGTGTGTATATATATATATATATATATATATATATATATATATATATATATATATATATATATATATATATATATATATATATATATATATATATATATATATATATATATATAACATAGTTTTAAGCTTGTAAAACCATTCCTTTATAAAGTTTTACACAGCTTCAGTAGCTAACGTTAGCTAGCTAATCACGTTGACAATGCCAATCCTGGGAATAAACAAGGCTTTGTAAAAGATAATTCTCATTCGTTTTATTAATTCGGTCTATCATTTTAATTAAATACAGGCCATGCTGTAATAATTTGATTCATTGTTTTAGTTAAAACGAAATGCGCGTAAAACGTGGCCACGATGTAACTTAACGTTACATATATAACTTAGGCTGTGTGTGTGCGTTCGCTTCCACATTTTAATATATGTTTATGTGCAGTGCTCCACATCACGTAATATTGTACATTCTACTATTGAATTAGCACTAATCATAAATGTTTAAGTATGATTAAATTGAACTTACCTTTCAAACCCACACGAGGGTAATGGCGACGTCTTCATGGAGTTCACCAGCGATGACTGGAAATGCGTGGGCGGAGTCTAATTACATCTCTATGGAGTTGGTTTAAGAGTGATGATCAACTCTGTGAAATAACTCCAACACCAAACACCATTTTACTTTGAATGTGTTAAAATTACTTTTTGGGTGTTGAAATCAACTCGGAAATGTTTAACACCGAAATTTCAACTCTCCAATTTTTGCTGCACTGTAAAACCTGACAAGTCACAGTAACTCAAACCATTTGAGTAAACAGATTGCCTTTACTTAAACCATGTAAGTTTTAAAACTTTGCAATTATGTAATCAAGTGATTAATTAAGTGCTGATTGAGCTTTAGTGATGAACAGCTGCTGTTAACAAAACAGCATCTCCAGCTCCACTTATTAATAACCAGACTGACTTTATTTCTGTCAGACATCTACAGAAGATCTGATTGAGAATTAACTAAGGTTTAGATGTTGATTTATTGTTTCACTTTTGAAGTAACCAGTTAGAGATCAGTGTTTGCTTTAGTTTGGCTCTTGACCCTTGATTTCTGTCTTAGATTATTTTGTTTTGGATGTTGTAACCATGTGTTTCTGAAACACGTTTGTTATAACTCAAAAAACCCACAGAGAAAATATGATCAGGTATTGGTTGTTATACAGCATATTGGGTGATGATAATCATCAATTATACAGCTGCTCAGAGTTCAAAAATCTTACTAAATAAGTATTCTATAGTTAGTTCAGTTGATTACAATGAAAGCCATTCAAAAAGTCAGTGGTTCTTTCATAATCAGTTAATATAAAGGCATTTCAAAACAGTTTGGTCTTCTATGGTGTTAACTAGTCACACACAGACATCAATAATCAGAATATGAACCTCAACAATGGTTACGGAAAAAAAAAAAACATGCTGCAATGCATGCTGGGTACAATTGTAGTACAAAACTCATCCATGGCTCCCAGCATGCTCTGCTGCATTGTTTTTTTTTTTTTTTTTTTTTTTTTTTTTTTTTTTTTTTTTTTTTATATGGTCACCATTGTTGAGGTTCATATGCTGATTATTGATGTCTGTGTGTGACTAAGTGACATCACAGAAAACCAAACTGTTTGGAAAGTTCTTTATATTAACTGATTATCACAGAACCACTGGCTCTTAAATCATTTTTACTGTAATCAAATCCAGCTAATTACACAACACCTATTTCATCAGAGATTAAACTCCAAACAGTTCAATAATCAATGATTATCATCACCAATATACAGTATAACAACCAACATCTAGGTACAGGTTAGATAAAAAATCAAAAAAAAAATGCTAACCTCAATGCAGTGTAAGTTGCTTTTGGATAAAAGCAGCTTCTAAGAGTGTGAGTGTGTGTATAACACCTGATGATATTTTCTCTGGGCTTTTGAGTTATAAACAAATGGTTACAACAGCCAAAGAAAAAACTAAGACAGAAATCAAGGGTCAAAGAGCCCAACTAAAGCAAACACTGATCTCTAACATGGTTACTTCAAATGAAAAACATAAATCAACATCTAAACCTTAGTTAATTCTCAATCAGATCTTCTGTAGACGTCTGACAGAAATAAAGTCAGTCTGGTTATTAATAAGTGGAGCTGGTGATGCTGTTTGTGGGGTTGTTTAATCAGATCTTGAGAGACTTAATGTATTTTATTTCCAGTTTATTTTATCTAAGGCTGTGTCTGAAGTCAGTTGTAGTTCTTGTGTTTTCTCTTTTCTTAAGTAATTCTGTTTGTTAACAGCAGCTGTTCATCACTAATTCACAATTATCATTCAATTAATCACTTAATTATTTAATTTCAATGTATATCTTCTTTCAGTGAACTCAACTGAATTAAGTTCAGAGTACTCATAACTATTAGTTTTAAAACTTAAAATGGTTTAAGGCAATCGGTTTCCTCAAACGGTTTGAGTTAACATAACTTGTCAGGTTTTAGTGAGGCTGTGTCTGAAGTCAGTTGTAGTTCCTTTTCTCTCTTTTCTTCAGTAATTCTGTTTGTTAACAGCAGGTGTTCATCACTAATGCTCAATTATCACTCAATTAATCACTTAATTACTTAATTGCAATGTATATCTTCTTTCAGTGAACTCAACTGAATTAAGTTCAGAGTACTCATAACTGTTAAGTTTTAAAACTTAAATGGTTTAAGGCAATCAGTTTCCTCAAACGGTTTGAGAAAACCTAACTTGTCAGGTTTTTAAGGATATCTGTTTACTCAAACGGTTTGAGTTAAGTTACTTGTCGGGTTTTACAGTGTGTGTACAGTTACAATATGTGGCTTATTGAACAAAGACAGAAACAGTGGATGTGTTGTCAGGTCTCAGAGAGGTGTTTATTACAAATTAAAATTAAAATGCATTGTGAGGGTCTTGGCAGCCCGTAGTAAATCTGTATGCAATGCCTCAATGTTTTCATTGCTTGCTTGATCAGGGGCCTATACCATGATGGTAGATGAACAAATTCAGAGTTAGAGATTAGTTTCGAGTTGACAAAACCACTCATGTTGGTACCATGATGCTAATCATCAACTTTCTTTGTCAACTCAGGCTTTGATCCTGAGTTTGTGGAGCATGTGCACATGAATGGGGGACATCACTGGCAAACAGCCAATCACGAGCCTTGGTTAAAGGTTAAAAGTTTTGTTGAAGGTTAAGAGATTGAAGAATATGATGAATTTAAATCTATTTACAATGAAAAAGGTACTTGTTCGTGAAAGAGGACAAATAAAAGAAATATTAAAAAGAGATCTTGCTTTATCAGTGCAGTTACAAGTAAAACGTGTTACATACAGCAATAGAGATTATAACATGTAAGGTCATGTAGTCATTTTTAAAGCATTATCTATTGATTCTACAGCATATGTATATTACATGTGATCTGTATATATTAACATTCATTTAAAATTTATGATATATAATAACTGATAAACTAAAATTGCTTGTGTGTGTAATGGATTAATAATAATATAAATCATATAAAATAAGTGATTATCATTAAAGTCAGAGATTTTTTTTAGTACTAGTGACCTTTAATTTGGAGCAAGATAAACTGGGCGAGTGTCTTTTTTTGTGTCAGACATGTGTCACTTTGCTCACATCTAATTGGTCCAATCTCAGTTTAAGATCTCCAACTCAGAACATATTGCAGGTTAGCCGTGGAGTGTAAGTTACTATTGCAATGAACGCAGATAAAAGCCAAGCCACTTTCATGGTACCTGAAGCCCAGGATTGGTGCAAACTAAAGTTAAATTTACCTGGCTAGCCTGCTAATCCGGCTTCATGGTACAGGCCCTAGATGTTTGATCAATGGTCTCTCTACATAGCAGTTTATAAAGACGGCTGGCATTTCATAAGTTTATTTTCTTTCTCGACAAAACAACTTATGTCAGAGGACCGTTTAGGGATAAGGCATAGTAACATTGTTGCTATTTAATTACATGGTGTATTCATTTTGGCGGAGAAAATTAATTGTTGCTGAAGATTTTATTGCAGGTTAGAATTCTTATCCCCGATTTGTTAATCTATGTTTAAGATGAATTTTTAAACTTGATTTAAAAATAAAACCCAGATCAACAAATCCTTGATTTGCTGTAAAGTTTGCTTTATTTAATAAATTAGTGATATAAATTTTAAAACACAGAAAGACAAATTAATCAGAATCAGAAAGAGCTTTATTGCCAATTGTGTTTACACACAAAAGCAATTTGTCTTGGTGTTAGGAGCTTCCAGTACAGAAAGTACAAACATAATGCAGAAGATACATAAAATTAAGTAAAAAAAAAAAAAAAAAAACACTAACGTTAGAGAGAATAGACAATAAATTCTAAATAACAATAGTAATAAAAAATATACAGGAGAAGGAAAAATATCCATTGACATAACTGTGAATGTGCATATGTGCTATTTACAGTGAATGTTTGATAAGTTATTTACAGATGTACAGTACTGAGGTGTTATGTGTTGTTCAGGTGTTATATGGCCTGGGGGAAAAAAAGGTTTTGAATAATGATAAAATGATTAATAAAAAAATATTCTTCTGAAATAATAACAATCATTTCATTATTTGTTCTAATAATCTTTGATTAATCAATTATCAATATACAGGTGCTTCTCAATAAATTAGAATGTCGTGGAAAAGTTGTGAAACTCGTGTATTAAATAAATTCAATGCACACAGACTGAAGTAGTTTAAGTCTTTGGTTCTTTTAATTGTGATGATTTTGGCTCACATTTAACAAAAACCCACCAATTCACTATCTCAACAAATTAGAATATGGTGACATGCCAATCAACTAATCAAAACACCTGCAAAGGTTTCCTGAGCCTTCAGAATGGTCTCTCAGTTTGGTTCACTAGGCTACACAATCATGGGGAAAACTGCTGATCTGACAGTTGTCCAGAAGACAATCATTGACACCCTTTCCCTCACAAGGAGGGAAAGCCACAAACATTCATTGCCAAAGAAGCTGGCTGTTCACAGAGTGCTGTATCCAAGAATGTTAACAGAAAGTTGAGTGGAAGGAAAAAGTGTGGAAGAAAAAGATGCACAACCAACCGAGAGTAAAACGCAGCCTTATGAGGATTGTCAAGCAAAATCGATTCAAGAATTGGAGTTGAACTTCACAAGGAATGGACTAAGGCTGGGGTCAAGGCATCAAGAGCCACCACACACAGACGTGTCAAGGAATTTGGCTACAGTTGTCGTATTCCTCTTGTTAAGCCACTCCTGAGGCGTCTTACCTGGGCCAAGGAGAAGAAGAACTGGACTGTTGCCCAGTGGTCCAAAGTCCTCTTTTCAGATGAGAGCAAGTTTTTGTATTTCATTTGGAGACCAAGGTCCTAGAGTCTGGAGGAAGGGTGGAGAAGCTCATAGCCCAAGTTGCTTGAAGTCCAGTGTTAAGTTTCCACAGTCTGTGATGATTTGGGGTGCAGTGTCATCTGCTGGTGTTGGTCCATTGTGTTTTTTGAAAACCAAAGTCACTGCACCCGTTTACCAAGATTTGTGAAGCACTTCATGCTTCCTTCTGCTGACCAGCTTTTTGAAGATGCTGATTTCATTTTCCAGCAGGATTTGGCACCTGCCCACACTGCCAAAAGCACCAAAAGTTTGTTAAATGACAATGGGTGTTGGTGTGCTTGACTGGAAAACTCACCAGACCTGAACCCCAGAGAGAATCTATGAGGTATTGTCAAGAGGAAAATGAGAAACAACAGACCAAAAAATGCAGATGAGCTGAAGGCCACTGTCAACGAAACCTAGGCTTCCATACCACCTCAGCAGTGCCACAAACTGATCTCCTCCATGCCACGCCGAATTGAGGCAGTAATTAAAGCAAAAGGAGCCCCTACCAATATTGAGTACATGTACAGTAAGTGAACATACTTTCCAGAAGGCCAACAATTCACTAAAAATGTTTTTTTATTGGTCTTGTGAAGTATTCTAATTTGTTGAGATAGTGAATTGGTGGGTTTGTGTTAAATGTGAGCCAAAATCATCACAATTAAAATAACCAAAGACTTAAACTACTTCGGTCTGTGTGCATTGAATTTATTTAATACATAAGTTTCACAATTTGAGCTGAATTACTGAAATAAATGAACTTTTCCACGGCATTCTAATTTATTGAGAAGCACCTGTACTTGTTTTATGCAGTCTTACAGATCAGAACTCAAACTACTACTCTGTAATTACTCTATAATCTCAGACATGTGTTTTTTTTTATGAGCGGTTAGAGAAGAAAAATGAGTGAAACTCTTCCCACATGAATGGCAGCGATACGGCTTCTCTCCAGTGTGGATCCTCTCATGTATCCTCAGATATTCTGAGCGTTTGAAGCTCTTGTCACAGTGTGAACACTTGTAAGGGGTTTCTCTAGTGTGAACTGTCCTGTGCACTTTCAGTGCACCATCTGTAAAAAAAGCCTTACCACATTCAGAGCAGACATGATCCTTCACACCGCTGTGTCTTTTCTGGTGTAATTTTTAAAGTACCCATACCTGACTAAAACTCTTTCCACACAAAGAACATACATAAGGCTTCTCCTTTGTATGAACTTTCATGTGATCCTTCAGGAAATCTGCCCTAAAAAACCTTTTTACCGCACTGATCACAGCAGCTATATAGTAGCCTTTCTCTAGAATGAGTAAGCAGATGTACTTTAAAAACGCCTGATTTTCTGAAACTCTTCCCACATTGATCACATGTGTGTGGCTTTTCTCCACTGTGGATTTTCATATGTTCTCTAAGGCCTCCTTTTTGTGTGTAACTCTTCCCACACTGAGCACACATGTGCGGTTTCTCTCCTGTGTGAATTGTCATGTGTTCGTTAAGGTTTGTTTTATGTATGAAACACTTCCCGCACTGATCACATGTATATGGCTTCTCTCCAGTGTGGATTTTTATGTGTTCATTAAGGTTATTTATGTGTGAATCTCCCCACACTGATCACATGTGAACGGCCTCTCCCCAGTGTGGACTTTCATGTTCGTGAAGGTTTCTTTTTTGTGCAAAACTCTTCCCGCACTGATCACATGCATATGGCTTCTCTCCAGTGTGGATTTTCATGTGATCATTAAAAGGCACTTTTTGTATGAAACACTTCCCACATTGATCACATGCATATGGTTTCTCTCCAGTGTGGATTTTCTTGTGTACCTAAGGTTCCTTTATGTGTGAAACTCTTCCACACTGATCGCATGCATATGGGTTTCTCTCCAGTGTGGAGTTTCATGTGTACGTTAAGGTTTCCTTTTTGTGCAAAACTCTTCCCGCACTGATCACATTTGTGCGGCTTTTCTCCAGTGTGGATCCTCATGTGTTTGTCAAGGTTTCTTTTATATGGGAAACTCATCCCACATTGATCACATTCGTACGGCCTTTCCAGTGTGTGGATTTTCTCATGCTCATCCAGGTTTTGTTTTTGTGGGGAACTCTTCCCACACCCCCATTGATCACGTGTGTGTGGCTTCTCTGCAGTGTGAATTTTAATGTGTTCAATAAGGTTTCCTTTAATTGTAAAAATCTTCTCGCACTCATCACATGCATATGGCTTCCCTCCAAAATGAAATATTATCTCAAGCTCAAGATTTCGCTTGCATGAGAAACTCTTTCCACAGTGAAAGCAAGTGAAACATATATTGTCGTTTTTCAATGAGGAACTCCAGGATATCTCTTCAGTTTTGACCTGATGTTCTTCAATCTCCTTGGTCTCTTCCATCAGGTCTAAAATGTAAGTAAAAAAAAAAAAAAAAAAGGTTTCAGATCACTAAAACATTACTCAAATAAATACATTTAATTTAATTAAAAATCAAAGAGAGAAATATGAACATTCTGATGCGTTCATTTTACAATTACTGAATTATTATTTTTTAAACATTACAGACTGCACAAATTGAAAATTCTGTAACGAGAACTACTATTATACATTTCATTAACTATATTTTAAGTCAGGGATGCAAAATGTTTAAAATTTTGGTAAAATAAATAAATATAAAAATGGTTCAGATAATATTTGGTAAGAAAATTGAGCTCCATTTTGTGCCCAATTCATGAAAAGTTACCTTGGATATTATTTGCTTAAAAGCTGCAGTTATTGTTATTATTTTTTTTTAATTAACAAAAATCAATCAATCATTGACTTTGCATTTACTTGACAAGTAAAATGACTCAAAACACTATCCCCTGGTTTCACAGACAAGGCTTAAGCCTAGTCCCAGACAAAAATGTAAGTCTGAACTGTTTCAGCTGAAAGAAGTGACCTTGTTTTGTCTCAAGATGCACAACAGTATTTTTTTTTCTAAGGGCATGTTTATAAAAATTACTTAATGTCCTAATTGAACTATGGCCTAATCCTGCCTGTCTAATCCCTGTCTGTGAAACTAGGCTAATGTCTTGTTTCCTGATGAAAAAAAAAAAAAATTATTAGTTTTTGCTTAAAACAAGCAAAAACATCTGCCAATGGGGCAAGAAAAACAATCTTTATTCTAAGGCTAAACAATATTATTTTTCTTACCCCACTGGCAGATATTTTTGCTTGTTTTAAGTAAAAACAAAAACAATTTGGATAATTTTTTTTTCAGGAAACAAGACATTGCATCTTAAGTCATTTTACTTGTCAAGTAAGTGCATCCTGATTCAACAATTTTTAGATATTTATAGAAAACCAAGACAAAAGTACTCAGTAAGAATTTTTTATTTTTATTTTATTTATTTTTTGCAGTGTACAACCTTACTGTTGTGGTGAATCTGGCAAAGGTAACAAGACAGTTTTGAACACTTATTGCTTATGTACTTGCTTGATAATTGATTGTGGAACATTTTTAACCATTTTTTAATTTTTGTTTTTTTTTGCAACTTTATGTATTATAACGTTTTTAAATAATTAAGAACAAACACCAACCTATTTGTTGTTCAATATCTTCCTGTTTTATTCTGCAGGGCTCTGGATCATTCATGTTTTCAATTTTCTCTCACAAACTTAATCTTCTTCACTTTTAGGCTAATGGTAACATTCCAGCATTTACTGGTAAACCGCTTTGAAAACGTTGAACCGTAGGTGAATTGCTGCAAAAAAATAAACCAGTTATCAATTCAATGCATTCATCATCAAATTGAGTGTTACAGTCAAGCCTCTTCATGTAAAATAGATCATGTTAAAAAAAGCATACACTCACAGGCAAAATTAATAATAAATATAAAAAAAAATAAATAAATAAAAAAATTCCAAAGATTGTGATTCCGTAAAAAAAAAAAAAAAAATCACTTTGACTTTTGATCAAGTGACATTCAAAAAACAATACCATTACTGCTCAAAATAATCAAAATAATTAAATGCACGAACATTAAAAACACACACAAAATCACAGGTCTTAAATGATTTTTAGCACATTGTTGTTGTCTGCTAGCTTTAATGTTTATTTCAGTCCGCAGACGCCAGAAAAGACGCACAAAATATCGCTGAACCAGATAAAAACGATACAGATTGACTCGGTATAATGCTGCTTTAACAAACTGTGTTTTTAAAATTTTGCAATTATATGAAGCACAGTGAACTGATTGTCTTACCTCAGGAGACCCAAACGCTGACTGATGACGCTAGTGGTGACGTCGTCTGTTACGTCGGATCGTACACATATAGGTGCGTTACTGCCCCCTATTGACGAGTGGACCATTGACACTACGAGCGTGACACGTGCCTGTTGTTTTTATCCTCATTTAAATGTGAGAGTCCTTTTATTTCTCAACACATTATTGTGACACGTTTAATATGTAATTTCAGTCACGTTCACGTAATGAGAAATGTTAAGATTTTCAATTATTTCATAGTTTTTAGTTTTGGATAGTGGTTTTATACTAGCCTAAATAAACAAAATAAAACAAAGACAATGCTAAATTAGCAAAGAACCAGCTATCAAAGTACAGATGCATTGCAACATAACATGAAAATAAAATCAGTTTTTTTGTTTTGTTTTAATTAAAACTTTTTTTTTTCAACAGATCATAAAGTAGATCATATATAGTAATTGTGCTAAATCCCATGTCACTAGCAAATTTATGATTGACAGCGATAATAACTGTAGCAACATTCTGGAATATCACGGCAGTGGCTTAATGACCAAATACTTACTGCATTTAAATGTAAGTTTCCTTTTTGTTGGAAACTCTTCCCACATTGGTCACATGTGAAAGGAATGTTAAGTTTAGGTTCTTTGTATGGGAAACTGTTTTGAGTCTTTATTTCAGTAAAAAACAAAACAACAATGTTCCCTCAACAACGTTCCCTTTATTTCAGTAAAAAACTAAACAACAATGTTTCTTTAATTTATGTTTTTTTTTTTTATTTTTATGTTTGTGATGTTTTAAATGCTTTATGATCATTTTATTTGTTAAGGTTTTATATTTTTAATTTTTTGATAAATGCCAGCCTCTTTGTTCTTTTTCTTCTCCTAAACGTCGCCTCCTTCCAGTGTGAACTGTGATTGTCTGCACTGTGGTTGTTCTGGCAAAAACAAAATAGTTTCCAACAACAAATTATACGAGATAGATATTAAACATTTTAAATCATGTCATGTTACGTAACGTGGACCATCAGATTTGTCAAAGCCACAGAGAGACACATTATCTTTCTGAAATGATGTTGCTCTGTTTTACCGTAATTTCCATTTTTGAGTTTATCTAAATCTCATACCATGTCCCAATCATATGACCATACCTGATGGTTAACATTTAGTTATGAGGAGCGTGATTTTTGACCAAAATGAGTTTTCACAGTTGGCAGGATTTCTCAATATAGCGATCCAGTAATAGAAACTAAGCAACCAACATTGCTGCTGCATTAGGCTATAAGCTCAGACATTCCTCATCGCATCATGTTTGGATAGGACGCAGTGTCACCCTTGAAGATGAAATACTTACTGTGACTTTGGACAAATTGTCGGAAAGCTGCTACCACTGCCTGATGGCTGGTTGTTTTAAGCTAGCCTGAGTTGTATCATGTATTTTTATAGGGCCTGGGATGAGATCAAATGAGTTTAATACACTGAAGGCAACCATTGAGGTCCAATATGGCTCATGTCCGTAGTCCAGATCTTCTTTCCTGCATGTGGGTTGAATGTAACTGGATGTTTGGCTCAGATGACAATTGTTATGTGGGATGTACAGGAAGGTACTTACTTTATACATTATTGTTTTTGAGGGTTAAATCATCTGACAGCTGTCACCCCCACTTTTAAAATGGCTGCTACTCCCCTGCCCACAAATGACAACTACACGTTTGCACTCCTTGAAAGTGAAGTGAAAGTCGTGACATTTGTCAAGTATGGTGACCCATACCCGAAAGCAGGTGGGAATTTTCTTGACTCAAGTCCTCCTGGGAATTTCGTACGTACGAGGAGGGAAGTCGTGCTGACGACGTGAGGTGCGCTCAAGTCAGTTTCGTCGGAGCAAGATGGCGCTGTACCTTCTTTTAATGAATAGCAAGAAATTACAGCAAGGTTTAATAACTCTGCTTATAGAAAAATGCTAAACGGAGAGATAAAAAAAAATGTTAAAGACATGTGCAATGTTGCGAATCAAAACCATTTCTCGTCTAAAGGTGCACAAATGTTAGGATTTTTAGTTGTAATTCATTAACCTTGCTGCTTATAACAAGATTAATGATGGTCATGATAAATGACAGTTTATAGACTAGTAAACATTGAAATTCAATTAAATTTACCGTCAACTACAGACGTTGCATCCATTAATTCCGCCATGTTAATCACTGACACGCCCCCAACTCGTACAGATCGGGGCTTAAAGAAAATCCCGAGCTCCCCCACTGGTATTTACGATATTGTGGTGGCGTTCATGTGCATTCAACTCGTAAATACGATCGATACGAGATGACTTGAACGCACCAAAAGTTGTACTGTGGGTAGGAGTTTTTGTGATTGGTTCAACCTGACAACCAATCGCAAGAGGGGAGAGAATTTGCAGAGGCTGCGGGGCCACCACTTTAGTCTCAACCGTCAAAAAAATCCCTCTGCGGTGCGCAGGCAAGAGGAACTGGTGGTTATCATTTCAAAGTAAGTTTTTTAAAAACAAAAACGTAATATTCTCGAAAATGGAGCATTGTATGTGCACCTATGTGTGACCCCCCCCCCCCCCCTTGTAGCTTGTAGCTTAAGGATAGGCTAGCCAACTGTTTCAGAAGCAAGCTAGTGGTAGCTTGCATTAAAATATTGCAGTGGCTGTCATAGATATGGTGGCTGTTGCCAGCGGTTCTTATCACAAAAATGTAGAAGAACAAGATAATTCAGAAAAACGTCACCTAGGGGTGTAACGATACGCGTATTCGTATTGAACCGTTCGGTACGAGGCTTTCGGTTCGGTTTTCGGTAGGCTGCGAATTTTCAAACCGAACGGTTCATTAGACCATTTTTCCTGCCGACCAAAATTTCGTTATTTTCAGATGAGCACGCTCATAATGTAAGAGATGCCGGCGCGACCACAACATTGCCCAACATCAAATGGCAAACGTAATGCAAGTGGAACGAAATTGCTCGTTGTTGTGTGGTTGAAGGACCGTTTATCAGTTTGGACCAGTGCAGCGCGAGCCGATCGTGATCATGCGACACTGTCACTACACAGCGCTAAGAGATCCAGTAAAGAAAGCATTTGAATTCGCCACAGAAGTAATAACATCGCTGCAAGATCTAACGTTAGTGAGAAACATTCTCATTTCTCCGTTATTAATGGATCAATAATGCTTTCAAGTAACATAACGCCGGTTTTATTTTGACATTGTGAATACAATTGCTGCCCTCAAATGTTAATCTGAACTAAAAATAAACCTTTAACTACTACAATATTACATTTCATTTTTTCCAATGAGCTTTTTTTTGTTTTATATGCTCGATGTTAAATTTAAATTTGTATTTATAAATTTAGTTAAATTTATAAATTTGGCTTTTCTTCATGACTGTTTAGTCTCATCTGGTCCCAGGGCAGAGACCATTATTTTCCACAATTTTGTCCCAGAGCAGGGGAATCCCTCCTGGTCTCAGGGCAGAAGTCAGTCTAATTTATAAATTTGGCTTTTCTTCATGACTGTTTAGTCTCATCTGGTCCCAGGGCAGACAGATATTTCTAGATTTTGGCTTTTCTTCATGACTGTTTAGTCTCATCTGGTCCCAGGGCAGAGACCATTATTTTCCACAATTTTGTCCCAGAGCAGGGGAATCCCTCCTGGTCTCAGGGCAGAAGTCATATTTTTCTCTTCTCAGGGCAATATAGTTGGACAAAAGGGAGTCAACTGTCTTTTCTGGTCTCAGGGCAGAAATTGTCTGAGGGCAGGTGAATCTCTCCTGGTCTCAGGGCAATAGTCATATTTTTCTGTTCTCAGGGCAACATAGTTGGACAAAAGGGAGTCAGCTGTCTTCTCTGGTCTCAGGGCAGAAGTGGTCTGAGGGCAGGACGGTGAATCCCTCCTGGTCTCAGGTCTGCACTGATCCCAGGCTACCCTGCCCTGGCTTAGAATTAGTTTGAGGCCAGTGTCTTTTCCTCCATTTAAGTTTTGCCTCATAGTTATAGGTATTCATAAGTATCCAATTTAATGCTTCAGCAGAAATACATGTTTTTAATTTTTGTCTTTTGTCTTTGCCTGTAAAGGGAAACTTAACCAAGCCAAATGAACAGTAAGTTATTCAAAATTATTTTTTCCTAATCTATGTTACTCATTGGCATCATCTGCATACATAATGATATAATTTGCATACATCCGACCAGGTAGAGCACATTCCGGTACTTTTTTTATCTGGTGTTTTTAGAACGATTAGACACATGGGCAACACAAGGTCCGAGCACTTGCAAGATTGTTTTTATGTAATAGGCCCATGATGAGGCTGTAGCCTACCAAAAATTTGTGAAATAATGAGAAGTGCTGGCGCTGCTGTAACATAAAACATCATTGGCATGGCATTCAACACAACTAGGCTATTTATAAATTGTATAATATGTGGCCCCGACTTTGCCTCAACATAGTACATGTGTCTAAAACTTTTGCCCATATGCTCTAGTTGCCCGTTTCAGCCTATTGTGACATCACTAACTCACAGATAAGCACTTGAAACAGAGCGCTGTTAGACTGTGTATTTTGATGGTTATCACCAAAACAACGTGTGGAACCAACACATTCAGAAGTCGGCAAAAAAGTCGCTAGTCGATAAATGTGAATTTTAGTCGCCAAAGATTATAAAAATCGGGGGGAAAAAACTAATTCGCCTAATTGCCAACACTACTTTAAAGTAGTTTTGTATGCTACATGTAATAGTTGATTGGATTACATTTGTGCCTGTTAGCCTAAGTAAGGTGACTTATTTTGGGACTTTTATTTTCTTCACCCATGCAAAAACTTTTTTTTTTTTTTGTTTGTTTTAGAAACACTGAAGTCACCAAGGACTTCATAGTGAAGATGTCCTTGGGACAATTGGGCCTTTCAAAATCTTTCTGGGTAGTTTGGAGGCCCTTTTAGGCCCATCTGAACTTCCAGATGAGGTAATTTTCTATTTCTTTAAAAAAAATTATCCTCTTCCCTTTTTTGATGTTTTAATTTTTCTATATAGCTGTGTCAACTTTTCACTATATATATATATATATATATATATATATATATATAATATATATATATATATATATATATGTAATATTTTTTATGTATTACTTCCCCAGGTAATGGATGCCTTATTTTACGTCATGAGCAGGGTAACTCATACCTTTTTACAAAACTCACTCACTCACTTACTCACTCACACACATACATACAATTCAAATATAGATTTAACATGATTTAATGACTTAAACCATTTCTCTCCCTCGCTTAGAGCCAGCCTGGGACAGAGGCAATTAATAGTCAGGCTATGCGCCTGATTTTGGAGGGCAGCTCCAGGGCCAGGAGTACTTATTTCTTAAAAGTAAGAGTTATGTAAATGTTTAAAGGTATTGTTCAGTGCTGCTGAACACATTAGGTGTCAAGTTTATTTATGTTTGTTCATGAATGTTTTCTTCTTTTCCTGTCAGAAAAACATTCTTAAAGGAGCCAGTGCCATCTTCGGGCCCTACTTGGTGGGAGAGTGCCACTGGACCCTCTTTGTAGGTTGCTGTTAGGTTATGCAGAGACTATTATTCGCTAAATAGCATCACACTAGTCATTATTGTTGCTGTTGTGTCATTCTCATTTGTGTTTTTTGAGCTGTTAGTGCTTCACATTTTAAAAGAATTTCAATCATTTTCAACACAGATTGGTTGAAATTCTCCTTCAAATCTTTCTCATATGTTTTCCCATCTTTTGTATAGCATTGCAACTTGAAAGAGGGAACTATTACCTACATCGACTCCTTGGGGGAGCAACCACAGCATTGCTTCCAAATAATGGAAAATTGGAGGTACAAGGTTTTTGTATTGCTCTATAAAATGAGATAATGAAAATTCAGCAGAGATCTCCTTCACAATTATTTTCTCTAATCTTTCAGCTTATTTGCTGCTAGAAGAGGCTGCCAAGGGCCCTGGAAGATGATGAAGAGGGACCATGACTTACAAAACGACTCTTTGTCATGTGGGGTGTTCTCACTAATGGTACAGTTTGGTCGTTTTCTGCATAATGTTTCTGTTTTCTTTTGAAAATATAATATTTTTAGTTTTCACTTTAGAGCAATTTTGAATGAAAGTTTCAGATCAAATATTAATGGATTTTTGACATGGACACAGTACTACCTTCAGCATACGATACAGGAGTCATGATCATATAATTATTAAATGAGCACCATAATCTTCTCTTGTAATATAGTCAAAAAAATTTTTTACCACAATTTGTTGTTCACATTTATTATAAGTTACATTATTTCATTAAAATAGACTTTCTGTTGCTCTTTTAGTTTGCAGAAATGATCCTCCAGGGACAACAAGGGCACCTCCAATGCCTCCCTATCGCTCAAGAGCGGGAGAGACTTGGGACTTTGTTGTTCAACTCCCCTTGGTAAGTAGTAGACATATGTACGGTATGGGTGCTCCTTATTGAGCTCTGCTGGCTACCTGTAGCTGCCTGCATTAAGTTTAACTTACTGATGATTTGGAGTGGTAGCTTTAACTTGTAAATTCGGAGGATGTCATACTTCGGAGTACATTGTTACTACATCATTTCAAGCATAAAATACGACATTAAGTTTATGTTCAAAATCAGATGCTATTTATTTACGATCTTTCTTAGAAGGATGAGGTGAATACACTGTCTTGGTTCTACACACATTGAAATAAGCATGCAGAATGAATCATTATTTTCATGATTATTATTTGGTTTTTGAAACATTATAATAACATTAAAATGACATTAAGAAACATGTTCATTTCTTTTAGATACAAAGACTCTAAGAAGAAAAAAGGCAAGGGTTAATTATCAAAATATACATACTGTTTCTCAACACATTGTATACTTAACTCAATGTTTTTTTTCTCTTTTCTAGGGGAAAAATCGCCAAGTCTAAAAATACAGGTAAGAACAGCCACAGACTGGGACTAATTTTAGGTGTATTGAGATTCTAGGCAAGTCTGTTTGGTAAGTAGGGCTGATGTATGTAGACAAGCTACAACCAAACCTAGTATAATTGTTAATGTTAAGTAAATTTGTACCAATGTTGTTCCAAGACGGGTTCTGCTCTTGATTAGCTTAGGTACACACACACACACACACAGTCTTAAATACAGTAGATGGTGATCAGCATTCGAGTCACTCACTAACAACATACATGTAGGGATCTTTTCAGTAAGCAATTGTGTCTTTGATGTATTAACTTTGCTGTTAGAAAAGTACAGAGATCTTTCTTTTGAAACAGTTTGTTCCCTGAATGCTGTTCTCTGATTGGTCTTAAATATAGTAGATGGTGGCCTTGCACAGGAATCTGAGTCCACAGAGGGTGAACAAGGTAGGAAGATACTGTATTTATGGTCAGCATTCGAGTCACTCACTAACAATATACATGTAGGGGTCTTTTCAGTAAGCAATTGTGTCTTTGATGTATTAACTTTGCTGTTAGGAAAGTACAGAGATCTTTCTTTTGGAACAGTTTGTTCCCTGAATGCTGTTCTCTGATTGGTCTTAAAGGAGAACTCCGGTCAATTTTAACATTGAGCTCATTTTTTTGTAAATTTGGAGTGCTGTCAATACAGAGAACAACAACAAAAATCGATGTTGCCTACACCGTGTTATCCTCTTTTTAAAAATTTGCACCCTGTTGACTTCAATGGGGCAAGTTTTAAACCTGCTTTTATTTACCCTCTTAACATCCTTGATGTGTCATTACAAGTGCACAGCCAATGTGAGTGATTCCTTCAGAGTGAACACGGGTTGAATCTGACTGCAGTAGATGTCAAAGATATGAATAAAAGTGAAGTTAATTCAGTCAGCGCTCATACCTGTATTTACATCCTGTTTTCGGTCGAAGGCCATACTAGTCGATTGTCGAGTTAACGCGCATAGGTTTAGTTACCTATGATCACGCGCGTGAACTCAACAATCGATTACTATGGCCTTCGACCGAAAACAGGATGTAAATACAGGTATTTGCTCTGGCTTAAATAACATCACTTTTATCCATATCTTTCACATCTACTGCAGTCAGATTCAACCCGTGTTCACTCTGAAGGAATCACTCACATTGGCTGTGCACTTGTAATGACACATCAAGGATGTTAAGAGGGTAAAAGCAGGTTTAAGACTTGCCCCATTGAAGTCAACAGGGTGCAAATTTTAAAAAGAGGATAACACGGTGTAGGCAACACCGATTTTTGTAGTTGTTCTCTGTATTGACAGCACTCCAAATTTACCAAAAATGAGCTCAATGTTAAAATTCACCGGATTTCTCCTTTAAATATAGTAGATGGTGGCCTTGCACAGGAATCTGAGTCCACAGAGGGTGAACAAGATAGGAAGATACTGTATTTATGGTCAGCATAGTTTTGGCCATGAAATGAGTTGACAATAAAATAAAAACAAATATTTTTCACTTCTACAGTATTATTCGAAGTGGAGAGTGTTCTCCGGTTACCTGACGGGACCAAGGCCAAAAGGTAACTTTGTATGTCATTACCATCAAATATTTCATACATTTACATAATTCTTCCTAAGCAATTAATAGTTCCAAACAATAACTGTGCACAGGTCTACACATTGCACGATTACCGTATTTTCCGCACTATAAGGCGCACTTAAAAGCCTTTAATTTTATTCAAAAAACGCCAGTGCGCCTTATAATCCGGAGCGCCTTATATATGGATAAAACAACCGCTGACTTAAACCTGGTTTATACTTTTGCCTGGCACCAGAGCGCGAGCCTCCGCTGACTGCGCGCGCAACTCCCCATACAGACGAGGCATTTATACTTGACACAACTGTTTTGTTTTAGACTGAACACCAGACCATACAACTGATTTAGACGCGCAAACTGGGTGCCGGTGTGATGAGATGTACTACTAATATCCGTCTGCTCGGCCAGATTCGGCTCAAAGTCATGCATCTTTGCCTCCGCATCCGAGATGCATGACTTTGAGCCGAATCTGCCCGAGCAGACGGATATTAGTTTTTTTATTACCTTCGCGCTCATGCGGACGCGTCGAGTATAAACAAGGTTTTACAGCTCAGCCACTTGTTTTTTCATATTTTTTTGCAAGTGGTAGATCTTGGTTTACATTTGGACTTTGGATGTGATCTTAGGCTTGAAAAGGTTGGTGACCACTGCATAACGCAAACCCAGTCAAACGTTTGACTGCAGTATCTTCTATTCTATGCGCCTTATAATCCGGTGGGCCCTATATATGAAAACAGTTCTAAAATAGGCCATTCATTGAAGGTGCGCCTTATAATCCGGTGTGCCTTATAGTGCGGAAAATACGGTATATTAGACTGGGTGTTGCACGCTATTATATTTAAATTTAAATTTGCTCTGCAGTTATGTCTGGCCCTGAGAAATTACCTTCTTGGGAGGTACCAACGAACGTAGACAATCGAAAAATGTTTCTGTGTACAAGGGAGGAACGCGTTTGACTCTGTATGTTTTCAAAGTCCGGAACTGTGATTGCGCGGGGTCACACTCACTGTATGAAATGAAGTAGGTGGGGCTGGTAACTAGGCTATCAGAAGTACACAGAAGGAATTTTTAAGCAGAAATCTGTTTCTCTACAGACAATTACTAATTTCCCAAATTTAGGTAAACTCTTGCTGTAAGGACAGGTGCATATCATATTCCTAAGCCTTTACAAAAGCTCATAACAGCCTCTTACATGGCTCATCATGCTAACATGGCACAAAATTCCTACTTGCAGCACCTTTTCTGTGGAATAAATCTTTAAAAGTCCCCAGCTTCCACCTAGATATACTGGGCCAAAGTCAGTAATACTGAGTCACGTCTTAAGAAGCTGTTAGGAATAAGTTATTTAAAACCCTTTTTAAGGTGTCATGTATGTGTTCTCCTGTACCTAAAGTGTTACCTACTAACATTTCTACAAGGTAGAAGATTGTTTTAACTCTATATGCCTGCTTAAAATCTCCACTGATATTGCAGATATAAAGTGACTAGGGAGGAACTGGTTAGAAGGTGTGGGCCACCAGAGGGCTATTCGCCCAATGCTCTGGTGGCCTACTTAAGGAAAGGCAAGAGCCAAAAAGAGGCGCTCATGGCCAAGTTGCACGACTCACAGGTGGAACCAGGACCACGAATCAGGCTGTCAACAAGTGTCAGCAAGTTGTGTGAAGGTAACTGAGGTCTAGAGGTTAAGAACATGACGTGCAAGAGTTTAAGGGCAGTGAACCACCCATCACTTCACACAGCTGGTATAAGAATCTTTTCTTAATAGTCTGGCTAGGCAGAAATCTTTGTTACCATTAAGATTTTGGTAATTTTGCACTATTTTGGCAGGGTGTGAAGGCATTGAAATTGGTTCTCGTTACGCACAATACAAACACATTGCCAGAAATAACTATTCTGCATGACATTGGGCAGTGATTTTAAATTTCTTTTACCTTGAGTACCACCTCAGAAAATATTAGGCCACCATCTTACACTTTACAGCAGTATGGCATGCAATCGGGGTGAAATTGCAACCTCACTGTGATGTCAAATCATAAGAATGAATAAGACAAATAGCAAAAATATTTTTTAATTTTCAAATCTTGTTTTACAAGTTTTATTATTTATTGTGATTATTGCATCATTGACCTATTCACTTAGAAGTTGCCACCAACACGGATGCACATAGATTATTAACTCTGATCTATATGTTTTTGGCTGCAGAAAACAGTGAGATAGGAGGTTGGGTAAACATCTTTTGTTTATAGAAGCCATCTCGTTATCGTGTCTTATGTCTCTGTAAGATGTTAGCCCACGTAAATGAAGATGAAGATTCTGGGATAAGTAGGCTCAGAAAGAATCCACCTTGCCTTTGTATTACTGAGAGGTCTTGAATTAACAGGACTTACCTCTTCCCCAAGTAACATTAGGCTGTAATTATGAAATTTTCATAGATCTTCTCAACTAGGCGGACTCATCAAATGGCATCATCAAGGCACTTTCACATGTTGATCAGAACTTTTTTGGAATGACTGAATCTCGTTTCTGTCCTTAACAGTCTATACTCCATTCTTAGTTTGACAAAAATATAATTTTTTTGTACTCTCTTGCACTGTGTATTTGTAGAAGAATGTCTGGCCCTTGCAGAGGATGTAAATTACATGGGTTTTAAATACCTACCAATTCAAAAAATTGGCCAGGCTTGCCTGGAGGAGGACCAACATCTTGAGGCCATCGTCAAGGCCCAACACTGCAGGTTCATTGATCTGTTGTTACCAATGCCAGTATGCAAGATTAAAAAGGCTTAGATCTACATATGCATTATTGTATTACATCACCTCTACCACTGTTCTTTATGTCAATAACATCTGTTTTTAACACTTTTGCAGGCAGACACTAACAAGCATAAAGACCGCGATGGAGGCCAACTTGTCCTATTACAACCTCGCTACGCATGGCCTTGGGCCAGAAATGTTGAAGGGTGCGTTTTCTTTAATTGATGCGTGCCTGGTCGAGGCAGAGAACCTCCACTGCCTCCAGAAGTAAATAAAGCATGTCAATTTTAAAGTGGAATCAGCTTTTATGGGTTGCCTTGACAAAGGAATAGTCTTTATGGTTTACTGAGTAAACCACTTTGGACAATATAGATGTGATTTAACCCTTGTTTTGACTTCGGGTGAAATTGACCTGAAAATGTGTAAAATAAATAATTTAAAACGTTGGAAAAAGCAAAAACAAACTGTGAAAAAATGGCGTCAAACGTTGAAGAAAGTGTTTTTTTTTTTCTCAAGGTTGACGAGAAGACAACAAAAGGGTGAAAACATAATTTGCCAAATACATGTTAAGTTAAACCATAGGAATGTATGGAAAGTCTTGGTTTTGGACTGAGAATGTATCAAAGTTATAAAGCAATTTTCTTTATTTGTAATTGTGAGTACATTTTTCTTGGGGATCAATACTTTTACTGAATTACGGGACCTGTGTACTTCACCACTTTGCTGGTATAATTTACATTTCATATTGGTAAAACACTACTATTGCTTCTGCCATTAATGTAAGTCTATATATTTCCCAAAACTTCATAAAACTTTGATTTAATTATCAGTATTTTATTTACCTGATCAACTACCAAGAAAATTCATCAACCAAACAAGACAGGCGCTTTCACATGCAAACAATGGCACCTCCAGAATAACAGAATTAAGTTCTTCTTGCTCTTCTTTTGTTTTTAAAGTTCTCAACTACTGCTCTCTGCAGTCTAGCTTTTTTAATTTTTTTACGGTAACCATGTAAAGGGGTAATTTTCCTTTTTCTGGACACAGCAGTGAATTTTCCAAAAGCCAGCTTGTGTGCTCTTTGGATGGTATGGTACAGTTCAGGGGTATGTTCAAATGCTTCGGAGTTGCTCCACTGTAGTAGGTCTGATAACATGGACTGTATGGGAGGATTCAGACACTTGTGCATTTTCTTTGGGGTCTGTGAGAATGTCTTGAGGCTTGAGGACATGTGTGACATGTATGCAAACACATCTTTCTCCAAAACTATTAGCAATGCATGTGCACAAAGTCGGAGTTTTCCTATTCACAATACTCATAGTCCCATCACTATTGAAGATGGTTATTTCATCTTCAGTCTGCTGATAGAGACGGAGGCTGATGATTTCTAGCGCTTTATTATTCCGCATTTTTTCAATGTCAATACCTCTCCTGCCTACCTCCATCTTCACCAAGAGAAGATGTTTGCATATGTTTCCCATCCGGAAATTGGTGCATTCACACGTGAAGTGTAACAAGTTAACTTTGTAGGCTGTGTTGGTTGACTGTGATGGCACAAAGCACTGCCCCACTTCTATGTCCAAATCTTAGCCCACACCATTTTTAAATAGCAGCGCAGCAGCCTGGTGAGCAGCAGAGCTGGATAATGTCAGTCGTCCTGCTTCGCTGAGGCCATCCATGTAGCTGCAGTAATGAAAAACAAGACACAAATTTGGAATTACAGTAAAATAGTAGCCTTTGCCTCAGATAGGACAGTGGGGAGCGACAGGACACCAGTGTGTGAGAGTGTGCCCTAGCTAGCTGCAACACAGGTAAGGGCACCATCACAAACTTTTTAATGGCACTGAAAAACACTGATTCCTACATATTTTTTCTGACTTTAGTGAAACCTCGCTCATTCAACCTAAAGAGCTGCATTAACTGCTGATTTGGGGAATATGGGTTTTTCAGCTCATGGTAAACTTTGCCTCCCAATAGTCAGGCCACGAGGTGAGCCGGCCTTGTGGTAATACGTAACGTTCAGTGCAAAGTCAGTATTCAATATGTGGTATTAGATAGGCCCATGCCATTTTGAGAAAAGCTAGTAGAGACTGGCACTATATTTGCATGCATAATTTTAGGAACATGATGTTAGCAACACCTTGATGTTTTTTAAGCAAATACTCTGATCCCAATATGAAAATAAATTATTTGAAATATTATTGGCAAATGTAAGTAAAATACCTTTCAGCCTTGTTGTTTGTCTCACTGCTACAGTGATAGAACGTTCTGCCAAAGTTTACCCACAGCTCCGCATAAGTAAACCAATTTGTCTTCAGATAAGTTGTTACATGGGGACTATCCAAAAAGGTGTCGATCTCACTGCATTTCTTGGCAGATACATTGAGAAACTCTTCCTCCTTAGGGGAAAAACATATTTAATCTGAGATGCTTATATACAAACATTAAAAGAAAAAAGCATAAATAATTGTAAACTCACTATTATGTACACTACAGAATGCATAATTTGGTCAGGACCACTTAGTTGCACTGGGTTATGAATGTAAGAAAATATAGTACCGTCAGACATGCTTTCATTGATGCAATGGCATGAATGACCACATTTCTTTGTTCAGGTGTCTCAGGTGACCTCCATCTGTCTTCACAAGCCACCGGTTAACAGCCTATAACAGCATAAATTGCTTCAGATGCACATTAGGGTATGTTATTTCACCTTGTCACATGGCAGTTAGTTTCCATTGCTTGGCCAAAAGGGAGTTTATGTTATTGTACTGCAATTTAACTCTGTATATATCCCAAATTTTCATGTTTCATGTAAGTAAAATTTAGGATTTGAAATAAGCATATACTGCAAATTGTAAGTATTTATGTCACAACCACCTGCAATTACACTGCAGACCACTAGTTGATTGCCCTTAAATATACAGTACAGTTAAAGATTACACTTGTTTACCACACCCACCACATTTTTTAAAGAACACTGTTGAAAACAGCACACTTTGCCAAAGATTTCTAGAATAGTACTTTGTACCTGCTCAGTTGACCTTTCCTGTTAGTTTGTCAATGTCAACTGCACAACATTGTAGATTTAAATGTCACAAATAGTGATATTGTATATTCATCGACTTACCTGAAGCACATGGAACCAACAAAGGAGAAGCTTTGCATTTGGGAAAACGCTTTTAATAGCATTAAGCACTCTCAAGTCACAGTCCATCATCACTGACCTGTAACATTGAAAAAGAAAGAAAAGAGGAAAAAGTTGCACCACACCCAAAAGCATACATTAGACAGAGTGTACTGTATACAGTGTAAACATTGTATCAAGAAAATTTAGAATAGAGAGTTAAGAACCTAGTGAGATCCAAAATTCAAAAGCTGTAGCTCAGTGCAGTAGTATTTTCAGATTCAAAGTCAAACATGCATATTTCCTGTTGTTCCAATTACAAAGAAAAGAATAAATACAGTATACCATAAATTATGCTAACATTTGACTGACCTTGGATAGAAGCTTGGGTTACTCAATTGAAGCTTCTGTAGGCAGAGGCTTACTGTTGCAGTAGTTTCCTTGCTCAGGATAAAATAGGCAAATGGCACGCCTCTTCCAGTTTTGTTTATCAATAACAGTGCATAAAATGCATACCCGTAGGCTGTTATGCCTTTGTATGAAGCATCCATGAAAACCCCATTGGATGAGGGTTCTCTTCTTCCAAAGTTGTTTTTGAAATGGTGTTTGTACAACTAAAATGAATGGTTGTTCATTGTGAAGTGGCTGATAAAAACAGATGTTGTCTCTGAGTTCCATGGAAACCAAATGGTCCACACTGACAGAATCACTGTTTTCTTTAAAAGCCGAATGTCATTAGGGGTCAAGTAAAACCGGCGGTCTTTTTTGTCCACATGCCCATTTTGTTGAGCCCAATCATAGCTTTTTATTAAGATCTCAGAAGTAGAACAACCCTGTTGAAGCCATATTTCAATGAGGGAATGCAGGTCTGGGTGGATGCGGTTTTTCTCTTTAGAATTACCCTCGTCATGGCCAGTTGTGCTGTAGCATCTTTTGGATTATGGCACCTGATATTCCGGCATCCGTGATGACTTTGAAAGAGATGTATGCCTTGCAAGAATTGGCCCGAGTTTGTGTGGCTTCTCCATTACTTTTGCCTGCAGCGTGATTCCCACGGTCACAGCCATAGTAATAATAGTCCTTCCGGCGGCAGACTGGGGGTCTGAAGTAGCAATGGTCCTTCTCCTGCACTTCTTTGATGTAACCCTCCATGAACTCCTTGGCATCCCCCCTAATAATAACAACATCTTGGTGGACCCTGGAGTCATGTGGCTTCTTCAACCGTTTTTTTAACACCATTCAACCAATGTGTCGCCATATTCTGAAATTAGAAAAGACACTATACTTGAACATATAGATTTTTGGAGAAACACAGGTTAAGCATCAAACTGATCGGTCCTGATAAATATTTTGAATATTTAACTAACATAGTCTAATAATAATAATAATAAGAAGAAAATGAACATGTCTTTTCATCTTCGCTTTTCTATTTTACAAGTCTTGGCTGCATTTATCTCTCCCCTGACTTTTTTGCTTGATGGAAATTTGAGCCCTCAATAAAGTCTTCCAGGCAGCGCTGCATATTATACAAACTACTAATATACTAAATAATACATAAAAAATATGACTTCTGCCCTGAGACCAGGAGAGATTCACCTGCCCTCAGACAATTTCTGCCCTGAGACCAGGAGAGATTCACCTGCCCTGGGACAAAATTGTGGAAAATAATGGTTTTTGCCCTGGGACCAGATGAGACTAAACAGTCATGAGGAAAATACTACAAAACAACTTCTGCCCTGAGACCAGGATGGATTCACCTGCCCTGGGACAAAATTGTGGGAAACCTATGGAATGCCAAAGCTGACTTTATTATTTAAAAAAAATACATAAATAAATATACGAAGAAATGTAAAAGAGCAAAAATACATACATAAATAAATATACAAAGAAATGTAAAAAAGTACAAATAAATATTTATACTTTTATTACCTTATGTATAATTGTATTTTTCACACTTTTATTTATACATTTATTTATTTCCACTTTTATTCATTTCCACATACATTCATGTATGTTTTTATGTCTACATTTATTTATTTCCACATTTATTTATTTCCACATTTCTCTGTCCGTATGCTAATGAGGGGGGCGTGTTTTACCTCAGACATCAGCAATCGAGCTCAGAGTGGCAGTTCTGAAGCTTTGAGGCCACAGTGACACCTTGTATAAATAAATCTTGTGGAAATAAATAAGTTGAAATAAATGTGTGAAAAAAATACAATTTTATATAGGAATAAGGAATATTATATTTTAAGGAAATAAAAGTATAAATACTAATTTATTTGTACTTTTTTACATTTCTTTGTATATTTATGTATTTTTGCTCTTTTACATTTCTTCGTATATTTATGCATTTATTTATTTATTTAAAATAAAGTCAGCTTTGGCATTCCATAGGAAACAGTCTCTGCCTTGGGACCAGATGATACTAACAGTCATGAAGAAAAGCCAAAATCTAGAAATATCTGTCTGCCCAGGGACCAGATGAGACTAAACAGTCATGAAGAAAAGCCAAAATCTAGAAATATCTGTCTGCCCTGGGACCAGATGAGACTAAACAGTCATGAGGAAAAGCCAAAATCTAGAAATATCTGTCTGCCCTGGGACCAGATGAGACTAAACAGTCATGAAGAAAAGCCAAATTTATAAAATTAGACTACAACGCCCTAAATAGTCATTGATTTTTTGAATATGAGTACAGTAAAGCTTATTGCAATGTACTTTCTAGCTCACCTGATTAGCTTGACTAGTTAGCTTAGCTAGCGCTTATGGTTTACATGTAAGTTATGTGCACACAGTAAAAAGTTGACGTTTTTCTGAATTATCTTGTTATTCTACATTTTTGTGATAAGAACCGCTGGCAACAGCCACTGCAACATTTTAATGCAATCTACAACACTAGCTTGCTTCTGAAACAGTAGGCTAGCCTACCCTTAAGCTACAAGCTGCAACCATTATACTACGATTTCGAGGGCAGAAAGGAAAATCACACATAGTGCTAACTGTTACATACAATGCTCTATTTTCAAGGAAATTACGTTTTTGTTTTTACAAACTTACTTTGAAATGATAACCAGTTCCAGTTGCCGTTCCAGTTGCAGTTCCTCTTGCCTGCGCACCGCAAAATGAAATTAATCAGTTCCTAATTGCCTGCCTGCGCACCGGTGGGAATATTTGCGGGAATTTTCAAAATGGTGGCCCCGCCTCTGCAATTCTCTCCTCTCTTGCGATTGGTTGTCAGATTTAACCAATCACAAATGTTTCTGCCCTCAGGAGACTTTGAGTCAAGAAAATTCCCACCTGCAACAAAAACAGCATTCTTCCATCTTAGAAACATTGCCAAGCTACGAAACATGTTACCTGTTTCTGATGCAGAAAAGCTAGTTCATGCATTCATGACCTCTAGACTGGACTATTGTAAAGCACTGCTAGGTGGTTGTCCTGCATCCTCAATAAACAAGCTACAGGTAGTCCAAAATGCAGTGGCTAGAGTCCTTACCAGGTCAAGAAAATATGATAATATTATCCCAATTTTACAGTCTCTGCAATGGCTACCTATTAAGTTCTGTATCAGTTACAAAATATTATTAATTACTTATAAGGCCCTTAATGGTTTAGCTCCTGCGTACCTAACTAGTCTTCTACCACGCTTCAATCCGCTCCCTAAGGTCACAAAACGCTGTACTTTTGATAGTACCTAGGATAGCGAAGTCCACTAAAGGAGGTAGAGCTTTTTCGCATTTGGCTCCCAAACTCTGGAATAGCCTTCCTGATAATGTTAAGGGTTCAAACACACTTCCTCTTTTTAAACCTAGATTAAAAACACACCTCTTTGGCCAAGCATTCAAATAATGCTTCTCATAATTTTGGACTGCAGTTATATCTGATCAAATGTGCATTATTATTCTTAAGCTTAGATTAAACTAATTAATTTTACTTGGCTGGAACAGCAGCTACGCTAATTATGTCTCTATTTGTTTCTCAGTTTCTGCTGGGTTTTACACAAGCTCCAGTCTGGATCCAGAACACCTGAGAAGAGATGATGCTAACCCAGAGACAGAACTCATACAGAAACTACCACATTTTGCTATAAGTTTGATTGCATAATTGCTGTTAATAGTGTTAATCGTCTGTTTGTTTATGTCTTTTAATTGATTTTTCTGAACATTTCTGCCGTATGCACAATGTGTCACTATAGAACAAGTTAAACAAGATTTACAAATAATTTAACATACAGTGTTTATTTAACATCACTAAACAAGATTTACAAATAATTTAACATACAGTGTTTATATTTAAACAAATTTTTGGAGAATTAACATTTCATTTGAAAAAGGAGGAAAAAAAGAAAGCGTTTGCTATCAAAATATTAATTGTTTAAATTTTCATCACTTTTTTGTGCACTCAATATTTAGCATTCAGACATTATACTACACAGACAGCTAATGGTTTATAGCACAAAAACGTTCAAAAGTAATGAATAAACTATTTTGGAAAATAGCAACTATGCTACTTCAAATTGCTTCCCTCAGATTTGTGAACACAAACCTCATTGGTTCTCACAGGCCAAGCACACATAGTCCTGTTTACCATATTTAACAGGTGTAAGATGGTAGAAAATGAAATGCTAACAATTTATTCTCAAGTTGAAATTAAATTGTAAGGTATAAAAATACCAGTTTAAATTTACATTGTACTTAGTACAATAACATACAAATCGCCCAAAGTAATAAATACAGTCATTAAGTAAACTTTCTCAAGTATTTTAAACCCCTGGACATGCTTCAAAAATATCAAACACTCCTGTAGTGATTAACATTTTAATAAGGATCAAATGAGAATGAATACTAACCTGTTTGTTCCTCATTATCTTAATGTTTGACACTGAATGTTTCTTCAATCTTCACATCTTCACTCTCTTCTTTAATAAATGCCATCTTTATAATAGTGTGTGGATCTCAGTGGGCGTTTATCTGTGTGTTTGGACACATGATTAAGATGAGAATAATAATAAATCCACACTAAATCTCTGGGGTGCATCTCAATCAGCTCACTAGTTCAGTAGTCAGTTTAGTAGAATAGTTTCTGTTGCTCCATTACATGTGCACGAATAGTGCGATTATTTCCAATAACCAGAGTAAGGACCTTAATCGCATTATGATGTTTTACATATCAAGAGCAAAGCTCTTCACTCTCGATTTACATGCAAATTTCATTAAACGCTAAGAATTTGGTGATTTTATTTTTTTACCGCCATTATTCACATGCCCACTGCAACAGCCACAAATAATGGACTCAGAAAGAGTATAGTTGTGCAGGTGCGTGTCACGTCATTCATGTACATCACGAGCACACGCGCACTTTGGTCAGAGCGGCAATAATGTGACTATGGTGTTTACATGTCTGTATATTTCGATTTAGTATGGCATACGCCACCTATGTTAATGCGATTATGACTTCGCATTATTTAGATCGAAATATTTGTGTTTAGGCTGAAAATGTTTAAAAACACAAAACCTTTCTTCAGCTGAATCGACAGGTGCAGGAGCGCGGCGCAGACATATGACGTCACAACATCATACCAAATTAATATTAGGGGGGGGGGGGGGGGGGGGGGGGTTATGTGACATACCCGGGGCCATGTTAAGGGTGTCTTTCCGGGGGAAAAACCCTACAAAACGTAGTTCATGTTGGAACAGCATAAACGACCCTATTATAGACATTCATTCATCTTCAAAGATCATTAAGAGGTACTTATGGAGAATTTAATAATCTCTGTTTTGCACTTAAATTGTTATGTGTGGAGACTAAAAAAATCCACATCAAAATCCAGTTCACTTAGAATGACAAAGATTTAATTTCAAATGGTTTATTAGATAGTGTGGAAGAAACAAAAATAGAAACCTTCCGGGTTTTTTTTTTCTCGATCATATGATCACTTTAGTAGTATAAAGGAATTTATCAATTAAATTTTAAACCAAATTATTTGAAATTAAACAATACAACTTTTAGTGATAAAATTAAATTCAAAAAGAAAAGGCCATGAAAAATTATATAAATGAAAATTTGACAGCCAAAAAAAGACAAATCATGGCAAACATTGGGACTATATAGAAATTCGATCTGTAATATGGCCATCAAAAGGGGGAAAAAATCATGTCCGAAAGCACCCTATGGTTGATAAGCACCCCATGTCAACTAGATGAGCCCCAGAAACAGATCCACTGTGCAAAGACCACGAACGTCAACTAGGACGGCCATCGGCACAAGACCCACGGGAACCAGACGAGGGCTTCTGCATCTGATTTTGCTGCAGCATGGAATTAAACTGCTGGTTTCGTCTGGCCCGAGGAGACCCCGGCCCCCTAACTGAACCAGTTGTTTTTTTTTTTCTCCATTTCTGTCACTGATGGAGTTTTGGTTCCTTGCTACTGTTGCCTTTGGCTTGCTTATTTGGGGACGCTTGAACCTGATTGCACAGAAACGCCTACTGGAAGAGAGCCGAACTGGATGATGGCTTCACTGAATAATTTAATTGACTTTAACAGAAAAATGACTCTTCGTTATTGTCCTCTTGCATTATCGACAAACAACTTTTTTCTGTTTGACAACTGTAAAGCTGCTTTGAACACAAATCTGTTTTGTATCAGCCACCACATTTATCAATGCACGATCATTCGTACAATGGAATTTTTGGCAGGGTAAACGAACGTTTTTCATGCAGAGAACCCTGGGTCGTAAGTTGATTTTGTGGCCCTTGGATCTGTGCTCAGCTCTACACTGAATTGATAAATGAAGCCCATTTTAAGGAATAAGCATACACTACACAATGTAATATAAAGTTTTTTATACTGTACCATGATGAATGTCACAGTCCTAAGAAATGTTTTAGACAAGTGTTTACTGTAAAGTACTGTGTTGAAGAATATCTGCTCAACTTGTAATCTTTTTTATTTATTTGTTTGTTTTTTTTAAATTGCACCAACATCAGTAAGTTCAATCTACACTAGGATGGGTATTTTACATGATCAAGGTGCAAATTAGCTTCATTTACTGACATCACAAAAAAAGTTTATTACAATACTTAAAGGGTCCTCCAACCCCACAATGAAAAATTGTGTCATGAATCACTTACCCCCATGTGCTCGTTCCAAACCCATACAAAGCTTGTCGTTCATCTTTGGAACACAATTTAAGATATTTTGGGTGAAAACGGGGAGGCACTTGAGATTTGTCCCATAGACTACCAAATAAATGACAGTTGGTGTCAAGGTCCAGCAAAGTATGAAAAGCATCGTCAGAAATGTACAAAACGTATTCTCGTCGCTTCATAAATTGTGTTCTGAAGACGAACAAAGCTTTTATGGTTTGGAACAACATGGGGGTAAGTGAAATATGCAAAATTTTCATTTTTGGGATGGAGTATCCCCATTTGTTTTTATATGAAAACATTTTGGGGAACAAATATTCCTTTATAGAGCAGGATGATTTTAACCTCATTTTGTAGTAAAAACTATAGGCTACAGGATCAACTTCTGGATGCATTTACGGGCTTATTTTAGTGGACTTGCAAATTATATATTTTTTTCCATCAACCACACTTAGATGTTTACTCAAAAAAAATTACATACATGCTACTAACATATTACTGTAACAGAGTTTGTACTTTGAATACAGTGTTAAACACCATTAAAAACTTAAATAAGCACAAATGTCCAAACATCAACCAGGGCCCAAAACCTCCTCCGATCACCTAAAAGGGTTAAATATTTTGCTTACAGTAAAAACTTGTAGGTCAAGAGACTCTTCAGTGTGAATTCTCATGTGGATTTTGAAGGTTTCCATGTTTGAGAAAAACTCTCAACACTGCCTGACCGGTTTATGCCTTTCCTCTGGTTTAAATTCTCATACCGATTAACACTTCACCCTTTTTGGGTGACACATTTTCCATACTATTGGCAGGTAAAAGCTTCCTCTCTCCGGGTGAACTCCCCATCATTGTCTTTTATGGTTCGACGTTGACAGAAACTCTTTCCACACTGTTGGCAGGTTTAAGGCTTTTCTCTGGTGTGAACCCTCTTATGCCTGTTAAAGGTTCCTTTTTGAAGTGAAAACTCTTTCCACCATGCTGGCAAGAGAAAGCCTTTTCTCCTGTGTGTCCTATCATGTGGTTCTTTTATAGTCTTTGAAGTTGACAGAAACGGCTTTCCCACACTGTTGCAGGTGAAAGGCTTCTCTCGAGTGTGATTCTTGTGTTTTTTTATGGTTCTCACATTGATGGAAAAAACTCTTTCCACAGTGTTGGCAGGTGAACGGCTTTTCTCCAGTGTGGAAATCTCATGTGGTCTTTCAAGTTCGATGTTTGATTGAAACCTGTTCCTACCATTTTTAACAGGTTAAAAGGCTTCTCTCCGCTTTCGGGTGAACCTCTCTCACGTGTGGGGTTGCGGAACACTCTTTTATGGTGGGGGGGGGACGGTTGACTGAAACTCTTTTTCCACACTGTTGGCAGGTGTAGGGCTTTTCTCCTGTATGAACTCTCTTATGCCTGTTAAAGGTTCCTTTTTTTGAGTGAAACTCTTTCCACACTGTTGGCAGTGAACGGTTTTTCTCCGGTATGAAACCCTCATGTGGTCTTTTAAAGTTCGATGTTGATTGAAACTTTCTCCACACATTTTGGCAGCGTGCCCAAAAGTGGCGTCTCTCTCCAATTTGTATTCCTTAGTCGTGCCTGCTTCACAAGCACACTGTTTTTGAGTGGAAACACGCTTCCACACTGAGACCGGGCATTTGCTATTTGCTGAGGAGCGGCTTTTCGACCAGTAATGTTATCTCTCATGGTGACAAATCTTACGGAGCTTCAGATATATTCTTTTTTTCATGTTGACAACGATCTTCCACCATTGTGGGCAGGTCTAGCAAGTCTCACGAATTGTTCCTCCAGTGTGAAGGCTCATGTCTTTTAAGTCATTTTGACGTTGATCGATAACTCTTTAGGACCGCCACACTGTTGGTAGGCTCATGTCTTTAAAGTTACTCATCCCTCCAGTGTGAACTTTCAGGTGGTTTTTTTAAGGTTCGAGTGTTTGATAGAAACTCTTTCCACACTCGTTGGCAGAGAACCGGGCCTTTCTCCATGTGTGTAGTAGGATCATGTGCTTTCTTTCAGAGCACACTATCATTCTACGATACCAATTTTTTTCCACAACACTGTTGGCATGGTATAAGGGCTTTTCTTGAAGGAGCGGTGCGGATGAACTGCCTCATGTTGGTAAATGTTCTAAGGACTCTTTGTTGCTGACAGAAACTCTTTTCCACACTGTTGGCAGGTGAAAGGCTCTCTCCATGTGAATTCTCAGGTGGTTTTTTATGGTTCCACGTTGACAGAAACTCTTTCCGCAGTGTTGGCAGGTGTAAGGCTTTTCCCTCCAGTGTGGAACTCTCATATGCCTGTTTAAGTTTCCTTTTTGAGTGAAAACTTTTCCACACCGTTGGCAGGTGAACGGCTTTCTCTCCAGTGTGAAATTCTCATGTGGTCTTTCAGGTTCGATGTTGATTGAACTCTTTCCACACTGTTGGCAGGTGAAAGGCTTCTCCTCCAGTGTGAATTCTAAATGTGGCTTCAAAGCGTACGTTTTTGAGTGAAACTCTTTTCCACATTGAAGGCATATGTAAGGCTTTTCTCCAGTATGAATTCTCATATGGACTTGTAAGTTTCCTTGATTACTGAAAACTCTTTCCACCTGAGACAGGAGTAAGGCTTCTCTCCGGTGTGAACTCTTGTGTGTATTTTAAAGCTACCATGAATACTGAAAACTCTTATCACCTGAAGCATGAATAAGGCTTCTCCCCAGTGTGAATTCTCATGTGGACTTTAAGGTTTTCATCTTTATCCAAAACTCTTTCCACACCGAGGACATGTGTAAGGGCTCTCTCTCCAGTGTGAATTCTTATGTGGACTTTAAGGTTTACAAGTTGAGCAAAAACTCTTTCCACACTGAATGCATGTGTAAGGCTTTTCTTCTCCGGTGGTGAATTCTCAAGTGCCTGTTAATGCTGTTTCCTTTTTGAGTGAAACTTTTCCACACATGTTGGCAAGTGTAAGGGCTCCCTCCAGTGTGAATTCTCCATGTGGGAATGAAGGTTTCCTTTTCTTTTGAACTTTTTCCACACTGTTGGCAAGTGAAAAGGTCTCTCTCCAGTTGTGACTATCATGTGGTGTTTTATAGTTCGAAGTTGACATAAACTCTTTCCACCTGTTGGCAGGTGTAAGCTTTTCTTTCTTCCCTCTCCGGTGTGAACTCTCATGTGGTTTTTCTAAGGTTTGTTGCTGACAGAAACTCTTTCCACACTGTTGGCAGGTGAAAGGCTTTATTTCTTTTTTTATCTCCAGTGTGAATTCTCATGTGTTTTTTTTATGGTTCGACGTTGACGTGACAGAAACTCTTTCCACAGTGTTTGGCAGGTGTAAGGCTTTTTCTCTCAGTGTGAACTCTCATATGCCTGGAAAGGTTCCTTTTTGAGTGAAACTTCTTCCACACCGTTGGCAGGTGAACGGCTTCTCTCCAGTGTGAATTCTCATGTGGTCTTTCAAGGTTCGATGTTGATTGAAACTCTTTTCCACACTGTTGGCAAGGTAAAGCTTCTCTCCAGTGTGAATTCTACATGTGGGCTTCAAGCATACTTTTTGAGTGAAACTCTTTTCCACATTGAGGGCATATGTAAGGCTTTTCCTCCAGGTATGAATTCTCATATGGACTTTAAGGTTTCCTTGATTACTAAAAACCTTTCCACACTGAAGGCATGAATAAGGCTTCTTCTCCCCAGTGTGAATTCTCATATGGACCTTAAGGTTTCTATGTAGAGCAAAACTGTCCCCACATTGTTGGCAGTGTAAGGCTTTTGTCCCGTGTGAATTCTCATGTGCCTGTTCCAGCTTCCTTTTAGAAGTGAATCTTATACCACATTGTTTGCAAAGTGAAATTGCCTTCTTTCCAGTTTCTCAAATGGGCTTGAGGTTTTACTTTTTGATTGAAACTCGTGGTCCAAACTTTTTTCCCCTCTCTTTGAGCTGTTTTCGCGTGAAATGACTTTTCAGTTCTGTGGACAACAAAACGATTTCTCTCCAGTTGTGAAATCAAGAAGATGCCTCATATGTGATCTTTCACGTCAATTTCACTGAGTACTCTTCCCTCTCCTCTTTCAGTGCCATTAGGTCTAAAGGAAAAAAGAAAAGAAAAAAATTAAAGTTACCTCAGTTTATTTGCATTTATTTGGAGGGCCAGTGTCTAAAAGAGTTTGAGCTCCAACTTAGCTTGATACCCTGCCTGTAAGTTTTCCAAAGTTGTCAGAAAAACATTGATTTTACAGTTGTGTTTTAACTGGGGTTTAGAGATAAACTTTGCAGGACAGTTGGCCCTCCAGGAGTAGGACAACCCCTGTCCTATAACTACTATGCTTTGAATGGCTGATCTCTGTACTGGAATAGCACACAAACTTGCATTACAAAACAACTTTCCAACAGATATATTGGTGTGGAAATATTATCCAGCTTTAAAATGCACGGTGCCCCTGATATCTGCCCAGGAAAAGTCGCCACTGCAGCAGGGTTTGACGAGCTGATCAGAGCTGACTCAAAGTTTGGAGAATCAAAACTACACACGGTTAGTGTTATCATAACATATCTATATTTTGACCAACACTGAAATATCTGACACGGTTCCATTACTCTTTTCCACAGTATCTACCGAATACCGATACAAGCTTTGTCTACGCTCTCCCTCCTCTCTGACTGCCTCCTGTCAATTAGAGTCTGAATGTCCGCCACGGGATTGAATGTTATTCCGCATAATTAATCATTCCTGTGAAATGGGGCGACGTGCTTTAACTTTTAACATGAGTACCATTGCATGTAGTCGCAAGACACGGGATGCTAGCTCTCAAATAGGCTTAACTTATACACAAATGAACTGCCTGTCCTCTCACTCTGATATTGCTTGTGAGCAGACTGTGTGCAATCGCGATCTCTTCGTGCTTTTAAAGGGGACCTATTATACAAAATTAACTTTTGCAAGGTGTTTGGACAAGCTGATATGTATTTTTATTTGTAATTTAATGCACATATAAATGTAAGCACAATGCACTTATGCTAGAAAATATGTGAAAATGAACTCATTTTATGTCTACTGTTGACTTCCGCCTTTTCCCCATTTTTATCACTATCTGCATGCCTCATCCATGAGCATTTGGAAGCATTTGAGTTTTGAGAAGCTGAATGAGCAATAAAGCAAAAGTAAACCCCTTTATTAAAATACCTGGAGGTGAGGAATAATACAAAAATTGTCATATATTCACTCAGTATTACTTGGTCCTAATTCACAAATATCTTCGACCGATTTAATTAGAAATTAATTGGACTCTCTTGTGTTTTAGGCACTAAAACAGTCCAATACTTTATAATCAATCACATTTTATATTGAAATAATGAAGATTTCTGTGCCACCCCAGACTGGTTGCTGGCCCCTCCCTGGTCACCCCAGTGAAAACATCCTGGCTCCGGCACTGCTTAACCCCCATGGGTCAGCAGAGGCACCATTGCGATCACTTACATTTTTTCCATGCTTAGTGGGTCAGCAAACTTAGAAGAGAAATGTCGTTTTTGGTCAAAGTATAAAAAGTAACAGATCATTAGTTTACAATGCATTACATAACATTAAGTCATTTTGCAGATGCTTTTCTCTAAAGTCACCAAATATATATTTGATACAAATACATATATTAGGGCTGCCCGCGATATATCGTTTCACAATGATATCGCATCCACGATAGTCACATGGCAGGATGTGCGATGTTTAGTATACTGATCGTTGTATTTATACTGATTGTTTTATTGCTGTTATATTTATACTGACACAGTGAATACACCAGACATGACAGCTGTACAGTCGTGGCCAAAAAGTTTTGAAATTACATAAAATATTGGAAATTGGAAAAGTTGCTGCTTAGAAGTTTTATAATAGCAATTTGCATATACTCCAGAATGTTATGAAGAGTGATCAGATGAATTGCATAGTCCTTCTTTGCCATGAAAATTAACTTAATCCCAAAAAAACCTTTCCCTGCATTTCATTGCTGTCATTAAAGGACCTGCTGAGATCATTTCAGTAATCATCTTGTTAGTCTTGTTGTCAGGTGAGAATGTTGACGAGCACAAGGCTGGAGATCATTATGTCAGGCTGATTGGGTTAGAATGGCAGACTTGACATGTTAAAAGGAGGGTGATGCTTGAAATCATTGTTCTTCCATTGTTAACCATGGTGACCTGCAAAGAAACCGTGTAGCCATCATTTGCGTTGCATAAAAATGGCTTTACAGGCAAGGATATTGTTGGGCTACTAAGATTGCACCTAAATCAACAATTTATAGGTACATCAAGAACTTCAAGGAAAGAGGTTAAATTCTTGTAAAGAAGCTTCAGCGTTCAAGAAAGTCCAGCAAGCGCCAGGATCATCTCCTAAAGAGGATTCAGCTCGCGGGATCGAGTGCCACCAGTGCAGAGCTTGCTCAGGAATGGCAGCAGGCAGGTGTGAGCGCATCTGCACGCACAGTGAGGCGAAGACTTTTGGAAGATGGCCTGGTGTCAGAGGGCAGCAAAGAAGCCACTTCTCTCAAAAAAAAAACATCAGGGACAGATTGATCTTCTGCAGAAAGTATAGTGAATGGACCTGCTGAGGACTGGGGCAAAGTCATATTCTCCGATGAAGCCCCTTTCCGATTGTTTGGGGCATCTGGAAAAAGCATCTTGTCCGGAGAAGAAAAGGTGGCGCTACCATCAGTCCTGTGTCATGCCAACAGTAAAGCATCCTGACACCATTCATGTGTGGGGTTGCTTCTCATCCAAGGAGTGGGCTCACTCACAATTCTGCCCAAAAAACACAGCCATGAATAAAGAATGGTACCAAAACACCAACAGCAACTTCTTCCAACAACCCAACAACAGTTTGGTGAAGAACAATGCATTTTCCAGCACGATGGAGCACCGTGCCATAAGGCAAAAGTGATAACTAAGTGGCTCGGGGACCAGAATGTTGAAATTTTGGGTCCGTGGCCTGGAAACTCCCCAGATCTTTATCCCATTGAGAACTTGTGGTCAATCCTCAAGAGGCGGGTGGACAAACAAAAACCCACTAATTCTGACAAACTCCAAGAAGTTATTATGAAAGAATGGGTTGCTATCAGTCAGGATTTGGCCCAGAAGTTGATTGAGCAGCATGCCCAGTCGAAATGCAGAGGTCCTGAAAAAGAAGGGCCAACACTGCAAATACTGACTCTTTGCATAAATGTCATGTAATTGTCGATAAAAGCCTTTGAAACGTATGAAGTGCTTGTAATTATATTTCAGTACATCACAGAAACAACTGAAACAAAAGATCTAAAAAAGCAGTTTAGCAGCAAACTTTTTTGAAAACTAATATTTATGTAATTCTCAAAAACTTTTGGCCACGATCTGTATAAAAAAAAAAAAAAAAAAAAAAACAGAGATGCCCATTTTAAATAAATTTAGCAGAAGCAGAGCTACTGCAAGGATTTTTCGTGCGGAAATCCATTTATCCTGCTGAAACTTCTGTGTCGTCGAGGAGAGCCGCAGAGGTCGCGTTGCTTAGCAACAGCAGGCTTCACAAAGTGCAAGCTCACCTGAGCAGCTTTGGAAAGAAGGAGTGGCTGATGCGCGCTGGCGTTTTCCACGCCGCTTAGGCATGTCCTGTGGATCGCCCGCAAGGTCGTCTTCACACTGACGTGACAAATCGTTTTAAAATTGCATATAATTTTGAACTTCGTGTCATTACATCATAAATAGAATGGCATCAGGCTTCTTAAGGCTCACAGTGGGCTTGGCCGGGCCTTGCCATCTTGCCTATTTTCTCTCAAATATTGCTCCACAAATCTTCTAAATCCTGTGTTAGTGAACACTTCTCCTTTGCGCGAGATAATCCATCCACCTCACAGGTGTGGTGCATATCCAGATGCTGATTAGCACCGCGATGATTATTGCACAGGTGTGCCTCAGGCTGGCTACAATAAAAGGCCACTCTAAAATGTCTTTGGAAGGCTAAACAAAGTAGTTTTGCTTTCATACAATGAAAACACCACAGCGTCTCCACAACATGGCTAGCGGTGGCAACAGCGAGAATAAAAGTTACGCCTCTTTCTTTGCATGAACATTTGGGCATTTTTATGCAAATCTTTAACAGATCGTAGACATGTGGAGGCGTATTTAAAAGAGCCGTTTTAGGAGGGCGTGGACAAGTCTTTACTTTTATAAAGAATACAGGGGTTTTTTCCCTGGGTCAAAATTGGTCTTTTCGGTGGGGGCTGGCCGACATGGTCATCCACACACAGCAAAGAGTACCCTAGTACCAAACATGATCTGCAGTTTCTCCAATAGTTGACAATACATGTTACATTTTAAATAAATACAATAATAAGAAACAGAAATACAGTAAGAAACAATTGTGTTTTTTTCTTATCCTATTTATTCATGAAAAAACGATCACTGTTCAGGCTAGATAGTAAAAGAAAGCTTATAACTTATTTTACATGTAAACATCATCGATAAATTAAAGTATATTTGAAATGTCAAAGGTATCACAATTTATCTATTTACAAATTATGCAATTATCAGACACAGATATTACTTGTCACTCTCACTGTCATCCTTTCTTGCCCTCAATTATCAGACACAGATATTACTTGTCACTCTCACTGTCTTTTGTGAAAGATAAATCCTTTTTTGATAGTAGACTTTTTGGATAGACCTGATAAAAGGTGTAATATGGGTAATTTTTTTCCCATTTAAAATTTAATACATTAGCAGCTAGCTAGCAACAGCTTGCTTTTGTGCTTTGATCTAGTTTCCTCTCACTCTCCGTCTAACTGTTAAACAAATGATTTTATATGTAATTTACTACACATTGTCATTGGCCTATACATACTGTGGATTATTAAGGCTAAATTTTACTTAAACACTCTTGCTAAATGGGGTAGTTTCCACTTACTTTCTCATTTCCAGATGTGTATAAATCTTCTAAGAAGTTTATGATTTGTTATACAATCATTCAGACACTGACGGGCAGACCACCTGCTTTAACCATTCATTATAATGAATCGGCTCAAAGGAGTCATTAGGTCGCGAATCGGGACTTTAGCGGACGTGTTGTGTGTAGGAATCCTGGCTGTTAAGGACATCGCAAAGATTTGTCTACACACACTACACACACACACAAAAACACTTCATAACTGGATAGAATTTTTTACTTTTTTTTGCATTTATTTAACAGTTATGGTCAGCTGCAGGTAATCAGGGATGTAAGCTTGTCACAAGTTGTAAGAGAAGATAAGGCAATTTTTTTTTTACTGCAGATTCACCCAGAGTGGTATTCAGCAAAAATATTCTCCGAATGCACCCACGGAAACATGGGATTCGGTCTTCCGACCTTTAGGATCAGTTGATTTTGGATGCAGGGAGAGAGCAAAGAACAGAACTGAAGAACGGAGGGCTCTATCATACACCCGGCGGCATATCGCACACTAAGGCGCAGCGCAAGTGTGTTTACTTAGTTTCAGTCTGGCGCCGTTCGTATTTTCCCCGATCCAGCGCCACGTCGTTTTAATTAGCAAATGCATTTGATGCCCATTTGATAGCAGCCACATGGGCCGTGCTAGTCTAAAAAAAGAGGTGTGTTCCAGAAGCGCATTGCTATTTTAAGGAGCTGAAAATAGACTGCGCCATAGACCACTCAAACCTGTTCTAAAGTCTGGCGCAATGTTTTTTTTTTTCTTTGTTATTTAAGAGCGTTGTTAGTATCCTATCCACATCGCGAGTACCACTGCTTCTTAAACACAGGAACGCCTGCATTAAAACACAAACAAACATGCAAATATGTAAAATTAAGGATTTGCGATGCATAAGAAATTTTTTGTAGGCTAATCAAATATAAAGGCCTCTAATGGATGAGTCTCGCATGTATCAGAATTAGGCTTTCCCTATTGCTCTCAACACGAGCAGCTCCGTTTCATCTCAAGACGCGCGTTTTCTGTCTTTTGCGCTTTCCCAATTCCCCGCCTTGTAAATAGTCAAATCCGTCATGAAACGAGCGGCACGGGCTTTCTGCGTTTGAGAATATATGAGTAATGCTGATTAGTTTTAGGGGTTGCTACGTTAGTTCGCCCCTAAAACGACGCGCATTACATTCATTATCTAAGTAAATAGGGAGCAACCCTTTTAGACATTTCATACGCGGCTGGGCACGCCAACCGTTTTTTGCGTTGTGAAAACTAAGCAAAAGTGTATGAGGGACATTCGCCGCGTCGAGTGCACCTGCCGCAGTGCGCTTTACACTTTGCGTTTTATTGATCAGTTAAAAAAGGGCGAATGGAGAGTGCCCGCAGGCGGGGGTGGGGGCCTGTGCTCGTTCTCGATCTGTCACGTCACGTCCTGTAGCCCTGGCTTTCACTCATTCAAACCCGCAATTAACATTATCTAAATTAAGGCTTTGGCGGGGACAACAAAAATCGTTTTGGGCGAGCCGCCAAAAATTTTCAATGTAAGGGAAAAACCCCTGGAATTAATGCTCTATGGATTATGATGACTATAGCCCTTTGCAACTTTACAGATCTTCTTTATTATTGCAACCAAGAGTTTGTAACACTACAAAGAGATTGGTTGCAGAAGCCTGTCCCCGTGGGCCTGGGTCTCAAGACAATCTTGGAGGTGAAAGAATGCTGGATGGTGGAGGTCCTGGGCCTGGGTGTGGTGTTACATCCGTGGTCCTGTCAGTTGTGAGGTAGCCGGTAGGATTTACTACTGCCAAATGCCTCTGTAAGACCGGCCTTTGGGAGACGGCTTTGGTAAGAGAAATTAACATTAAATTCATGGGTCATAACAGCTCTGGTGGTAGTTCCCTGCAGTCAGCATGCCAAACTGCATGCTGCCCTGCAAAACTTGGACAATCTGTGGCAATTGTGCCTGTGTGATAAAACTGTGGCATTTTTTATTTGTGGGCCAAGCCTAAGGCACACCTTTCAACTAATCATGCTGTGGGGGCTAATCACGGCGAATCTGATATCCACACTTGTATGATTATCTCGCAAAATGAGAAGTGGCTCACTAACCACAGATTTAGACAATTTTTGGTGACAATAATTAGAGAAATAGCCTTTTTGAGGGGGTGTAAGCAGAGAAAAAGTACATTATGATCTTTGAGTTCTAGCTCTGAAAAATGGGGGCAAAAGACAAAAATGTTGCGTTTTTTTTATTTGGCAGTTGTACAACTGTGTGTACATTTTATAATACTATTCACCCCCCATCATCGTCCCGCCTCTGAGCCTCCATTTCACTCATCTGCGTTTGAAGTATGAAACTTGTCATTCTGGGAAACAGTATTGCTATTGGCAGATGTTATAACATCAATTTCAGCAAGATTGTAGCAGTAAGTCCAGCAGCAATTCCATGGGTAAGCAGAAATTCACCAGTAAAGATTCACATAGCATCTGGGGCAATATAGTAGGAGTTGTGTGGTAGTATGCCATTCCTAACACAGTTTTTGCACTAATTTCAGTGTACCTGAGTTATATTTAGCAGATTCTGTCAAATATAGTGGGTCATCCTGGTATTCCATGCATACAGAAAATGTGCATACTATGCACAGAATACATACTGGATACTGCAGAAATAGTAAGAGTAATATGATAGTATGGCATTTCGAACACATCCAGAGTTTAGCTCAAACCCTAATCAAACACACCTGGAACAAGCAAATTAATCATGTGATCTCAACATGTATACATACTGGCGGGCAACCCTCTCAATGTCACACAAATCTGGCTCAAAAAAAATACTATTCATTTCTGAAAAGGTCAATCTTTCCATCAGGACTGAGCCTCCGGTCAAGAATGAAACTGCCCTGTTTGTTCCTCAGACGCTTCATGTTTCACTCTAAATGCTTCTTCAATCTTCATATCTTCGCTCTCCTCTTTGATAAACATCCTCTTTATAATATTGTAGATTTCAGTCACTTCACCTGGAGACCTGCCTGTTTGGACACTCTGTCAGAGGAGTAAGAAGAGAATTATTAACAGAAAAAAATAAACACAAAGTACTAAATATCTGAAGCGTGTCTCCATTGCCTCCCTAGTCAAGAGTCAGTCAGAACAATAATGGACTGACTGAAAAAAAAAAATAAAACTCAAATATGTGTTTGTCCCATTTTTTAGGCATTATTTAACATTGAAATTTTTATATATTTGTAATGTATAACGTGGTACTTAATGATTAGTAGATATGTAAATTTTTTTAATCGATCAAACATTCAGGACACCCTTTTGTGGTTTGTTTGTGAAAGCTGCCATTCATTACACGTTAATGTTTGTGTTCTCACTGTGTTTTTAGCAAGCGGCAATTCGAGCTCTTAAAATCAGCGAATCACTTTGGGAAACATTTTGTTCAGCTTCGTTTCTCCGTCACTAATTTACAGTGATCAAGTTCTTCTCTACGTTAAACTGGTTGAGCTCCGATAATAAATGGAGAGAAATTAGAACGATTTAATCTGTTCAACGTGGCGGATGTGCTTTACAAGCGTGGCTCACTCACGAATAAAATAAAAAAAAAAATCAAAAAATAATTCAAAGTGGCAAAGTAACCAGCAAGAAAAAGCACTAAGTGTTACAGCTCAGTTAAATAAAAAACCCTTCAAACATGGTTTTGGTTAAAAAGGCGTATAAAATAACATAGAAGGTTTTTATCGACGTTTTTAAACAAGCGTTTTTACAAAGGAACACGCTTAAAAACAAGCTAACCTTTCTTCCACGCTTTGAAAAAGCTAGGCGCATCGCTTTATGACGTAACAGACTACCGCACGAAATTAAAAGTTCACTTACCGCAAATTCCGTTTTGATAGATTTAGTTTTAAACATTGACGCAATAAACCGTCAATGTTTAAACTTCGTAATTTATAGCAGTATCTCCATACCATGTATCAATGTGACCTTCAAATTTTAAGTGCAAACCATTTACACGCCCTAAATCCTGAGCGACTGGTCAGCGCTGCTAATGTTTGCCAAGTCAGATATTAATGAAGAGCACGCCAGCTCAAAGTAACTGGGCCAGAGGAAACCTCCCTGACTGATTTAATTGTATTTTTTAATAATTATTTTGTTTTATTTTGTGCATTTATTATATATGCGATTAACCTCCAGTTTTTCGTTTTTCACAGTGATAATGACATTCAATCTTTTAGACCTAAATCCACTGGGAGAATAAATAACTTTGATTAAGGTCATAATCAGACTTATTTTTTTTAATTACCGGTTATGGGCTTGGAACAGATATTTTCTTTTGATTTTTAACAACTTCAATTTTGACTGGCAATTGCAGATTGGCATAATAAAGTCAGCATGTGAAAAAAAAATTTGAGCCTAAATTGTTTTTAAATACAGTTATTTTTTTTGGCGCCCTGAAAACCTTAATATTTAATCCATGTCTATAAGGCAGCCTTAAATTTTTAGTCCATAATTAAATGTGACTTAAGTCTTTTTTGGCTATTTCCAAATGCGTAAAAAAAACAATGTGATTATGTTGGCTTTGCAATAATTTTTTTTTGTCTCTCGCTGTATTTCGGGAAAAAGAAATAAGGTGATCCAACTGTGGAAAAGAAAATTGGCCTATACAACATACAGCATGATGGCTCCGCACACGTCACCTGTTTTTAAAAAGGGGCTTCCGAAATACGCAATGGAATTATCGTGAACAGACTTTTAAATTCCTTCGTTTGTTCATAATACTCAATTCATTGGTTGTAAACTGAGAATTGGTTGTCGCCTTTATAGGCACATAAATCTGTGCCTGAATTTCTAGAAGTAAATAATCGCAACAACTAATGGCTATGCTAATGGGGCAGCAGCTGTTTTATAGAGGGCTGGCGAGAAAGTTCTCCTTTTACCGCTTCCATTTTGATCTTCCGCTTTTCCAATGGCTCCCTTTCCTGACTAATTATGCCTCTTTCGAAATGCAACCTAGCCTCACCTGAAATGTAGGCGAGAGTAAACTAGTCCCAAGACGGACAATTTCTGACCTCTGGAAAAGTGGAACAAGCCTGTATTCCTCCACTACAGTGTCTATGCTGCTGATAAACAGGCTACTTTGATTTCTCTGCTTCTCTTTAGAGGTTAATAAATATGAAAGACACTCAACGTTGCTTGCATTTATTGTTTCGCTATACGAACACGCATATTTCATCCTTTTAGTTTATAGTTTAGATATATATAGGACATCGCCCATTTCACACAGAGATGCCACTGTCCAGAGAATGGAAAGTCCAGTGTAACTGACTTCATCCACAGCTTTAGAGGAAATCAACTAAAATAAAACAGCAGAGGAGGATTAAACAACTCCACAAACAGCATTTCCATCTTCACACATTACAGTCTGACTTTATCATATATCTACAAAAATTATTTGAGAATTAACAGTTTAAAATGTTTTATTGAAAATGTTTCATTTGACCTCACCATTATGTGCGATCAGGGTTTGCTTTAGTTGTGCTATTGACCTTTACTTTGACTTTTTTTTTCTGGCTATTGTTACGGTGTTTGTAAACGCACAAATCGTTATGCATAAGAAAAGCCCCCATGAGCATGAATAGATGATACAGCCGAATTGTCCACTTATTTCGTTAATTCTTACTGGTCCTTTTATAATTTGCTTTGTTTTTGTCTTGATATTTTAGTATGGTGTTTGTGTTGAGTTGTCATCAGTGTTGGAGATCATACGCCCGATTCTTCTGTGTGTGTTTTTAATAGCATAGCCGAGATTTTTTTTTTTTTTTGTAATGTGTTTAACAATATTTCACGGCAGCCTGCTCATATTTGAGATGGTCCTCACTGCAGAACGCAGAGATCCAGGGCGTTTTTGTGGGGGGGGGGGTTGGATCCAGATCCAACCCTCCCACCTTACATATACCTAAACCTAACCGTCTCCACCCCCCCTGATCCCGAAACCTACCCATCTCTACCCCTAGATGTGGATCCAAACCACCCCCCTGGATTGTGTGTTCTTTTTTTTCCCTGGCAGTGAGGCCTACTGCATTATTTTGCTCACAATGTTAATATTAGCACATTGTTACACAAGAAACAATGAACAAAGTTTGAAATCCAGTGTTTAAAAAACTTTATTATACCCATTAAGCATAATCAGCTGTTACAGAGTACTGTTTTTTAGTCAGTGTTTGTGTGCCCACACCAAACGTGTTCAAAAAAATAATGGCTGTAGCGGACCGAGAGCAGAGAGAGGTAGTGCTGAAGATCTAAGGGTCAAGCACAACTAAAGCCAACACTCCATCTCCATCATGGTAGTGCCCCAAAAACTACAACTTAACAGCAACATCTAAATCTCTCGTAATGCTCAATTCTTTCATCAGTAATGGGAATCTGGTGATGCTTAATAATCAGATCTTGAGAGATTATAATGCTTCTTTTTTTCAGTTGATTTTCATCTAAGGCCTGTGGACTGAAGTTCAGTTGTGATTCTTGTGTTTCTCTTTCATTCAGTGATTCTGCTTGTTATCAGCAGGTGTACATCAACTCATCTCACTCAGCACTTATGAAGCACATAATTATCTCATTACTTTAACACTGCTTCAGTGTTATCACGGAAGCGTATTGCATTCACTTGAGACAAAACAAATCGACTCTGTTTTTCTGATTAACGGTTAAGTATCCCAAATTACGGATATTTTTCATGAAAAAACAGTTTTTGCTCTGTGTTTCTGAATTAACGAGTTAATTATCTCCGAATTAGAGATCCATTTTGCTGGAAAAACATTTTTTCACTCTGTTTTTGTTATGAATGAATGGTTAATTATCTCAACTTGAGAAGATCTTCATGAAAAAAACAAACTATTTTGCTCTGTTTTTCTAAATTAACAGATCCCTCAAAATCCTGCGAGAAGCTTTCACCTGCACGAAAGTAACGTCAGGCCACAGTTGCTGATGCTAATCAGCCTGGACCCTTCCAACAACAACAGTGCCAGGTCTACATGGGTTCAGTGCAGGTAAGAAGCTAAGCTTAAGTATATAGTTATAGCTCACTGCCTCCCATGTTCAATGCAAAATGATGTCTGCTAACTGTTTTGCTTAGTTTGGAGTCGGGGGCATGTACAATGAGTTTTTTTTTTTTTTTTGTTTTTAGAATAAGCTGTTTTTTGTTTTTTTTTTTTTTTTTTTTTTTTTCATGTAACGTTTAATTGTTACGGGCATATTTTTTACTAACTACGTTAACTTAAGTTACACCATCAAACTGCATTGTGTAGGCTCACTGTAGTAAATGTAAGCTAATATTGTGTCACCGATAGTCTGCCAAAGGAACCCTTAACTTTTAAGATCGAGGGATAATTACGTGTGAGTTTTAGGAGGAATATTACGTCAACCAGCGTCTGCAGTTTGTTGGCTAGGCATAAGTAAACCACGGCTATTTGCTGTAACGATAGCGCTTAATTTGTAAATCAGAGGTCCTCGAACCAGAGAGGCTGCTGAACCAGGGGAGGTAATAGTCACGTCAGAATCCCAGTGCATGCAGCACGTTGGACATCGAGCGACATTACATAACAGTAAACAAAACATTCAGAACTTTGCCAGTTTCAGAGCCAGCAGGGATACTCATTTCGATTAAGTTTGCACGGACGTTTAGCGTATTGTGTTCCGCGTGCTACCCATTAATAATGTTGAATATATACTGACATTGCTTCGGTTTCTTTAGTTGTGCCCTCTCTTTTGGTTTGTCACTATGCATATGTGTCCGGTTATTGTTTTATTTGTTGATATTTTTCTAAACTGTGTACTTGATGCATTTAATAATTTGGAAACAAAGCTAGCTTTTTGAAGCTTTCCAAGAGCAAGTTATATATAGGGATTCAGAAACTAGATTCCGGTTGTGCAGTGAATCACAGATAAATGAGTACATATAGCCTGTCTCAACACTATTGACCTTGTTCATGAGTCTAGCCTTCTCTACGATTTGAGTAATGTAACTATTAAAAGGTGAGCACATTCAAATGCTTAAGACAGTTTGACTTCCAAGTGATAAAAAAGGCCTATAGTTGCCTAAGCAGATGAGTCCTCAATAGAAGTACACGCAAAAAACACGCTTGCACACCTGCTAGACAGTTATGACATGCATGAAACCGAATTAATGTACACACAAAATAGCGAATTCACGTGCGTGAAAAAAAAATATATTCACCAAAAGCAAGGTCACAGTCCAAAATAAATTTATATTTGTGGTAAAGCACATTACCTCATCTTGCAAAACACAATTCCGGAGATATCAAGCTGTGGCACATACGTCCCTTGAAACTTGAAAAAGTTCGAGTGTCTGAATGTACTGGAATCGTCATTTACTACGAATCCCACTCGGAGTTGTGTGTGGGGTGTTGGAGTCTGCTGGCAGATCGCTCTTTCCCACGGGGGCGGTCGACGCCTTCAGCCAATCAAGTGTTGAGCTGACCAGTCAACCAAGCCATACATAGGTGCAGTCAAGGACACGATTCGGCTCACCTGGGTGCGCACATGGATTAATTTTAGAACGTTTTGTGAACCCGGGACATCAGTGAATCCATAGACAGTAATCTTCATGGACACAGCCCCTATGGAACGCAATTAGAACAAGTGAAGCCCATTTGTTAGCGATACCAAAGCACTCCGTTTCTGACGCGCAACTCAAACAAAGCACGCTTCTGCCATGTATTGTCATTACTCTGAACTGTGCAAAACTAAAGGAGTTTTACTAGCACTCTTCTCAGTGTCAATTTCACTCTATTGGTTGAATGGTAACTCGCACCCTATTGTCTAACAAGTAACGACCAGACCCACGTGGGTAAGAGAGCTCTGCCAGAAAGTCTCACCGTACACACCACACACAAATGCGAGTGACTTCGTAGTAAATGACGTTGGACATTCAGACCACTCGTACATTTTAACGATTCAAAGGTTGGGTGGGCACGTTGTATTCTTCGATTGTTGTTTTGCATTTGTATTTGATATTTTTTATGAAGGATGGGTATTTTATGTTTAGCGCATGTGGGCGCGGTTTGGGAACTATATAATTTTTTTTCAATATGGTGAAATTTTATGGAGTACATGGCAATATACGTGAGAATTAACCTTGCTGCATGTGGTAAAGTGTGTCTACGCATGTGTAACCTCGTGTTTTTTGGCACGAATTATATTTGAGACTAATTCTAACTTTATATGTTGCCTACATTTACAGTTTATTCTGTACAAAACATTTTCCATTGTTTAGCAACTCGTTATGACAATTATTGCTTGGATTGTATTACCATTCTCCCGTAACAACGGAGAAAAAATACTTTTTGAGATACTTAATGAGTTAACAACTTTGTTTCCGCAGTCCCTAAATCTGTTTATATTTGTGAAGGTGCAACACATATTTACATAAATACTGCTTTTTTTCCGACATATTGTTCGGCAGGGCCAGCTAATGGGCTACGCCTTGGAAATATATAGCCATCCCTTACATTTAAGATAACCAATGTGTCTTGCTGGATTGCTGTTCATTACAAGATTGACCGCTCATTGGTAGATGTCCGAGATGATACCACTGTCAACGCGTTTCAAGCAAGATGGTGATAGGATTGCTAGCAAAGGCATTTCTGCAATATGGAATTTTAAACAGAGAGAACAGGTGGGTGATGATCTCAATCAGATGCATGCATAAATCTTGAAAAATTAGAAGAAAGATGGGCACATTGACAGTTGGCATCTAAAGATTTCTTGCAGATCAAGATTTACGAGGGCCCAGATGCCAAGCATTCTATGCAGCCCAACATGCAGATCATGTCATTCTCTAGAAATAACTCCGAAAGGGGCTGTGGGGTAATCTTTAGGAGTCATAGACTCTAGGATTTGATACTCTACGAAACAGGGTGAGAAAAACGCAATGGTGGACTGTAACCAGAGTTTCTTGACCATTTCCATTTAGCCAACACAGAAACAGACTTATATGTTTGAAATATTAAAAGTAAATACAAATCAAAATAAAATCTTGTGGCCCTTACAATTCACTGCTTTCCATTTTGTTGTGATTTGATATTTTTTTTCAAAGGGATGGAGGAATGTTAGATGCCTGCACAGGCCTGAGTTGGGAGCTGAAGCTATGGGAATTCAATATGGGAAAGCACAGCAATTATGGAGTACATACATAGCAGTAATATATGGAGATGAAGTAAGCTTTTCTTGTAATTGAGGTAAATGGTTATATAATTAAAGAGGAATACATGACAGTAATCAGGTCCCCTGCCTAACTTTTGATGTGAAGGATTTTGCAAACTGTCAATACACTGTATTTTCAAGCATCATGTCACACGCAAACTTCATTTGTTATGGTTACAACCATTTTTTTAGACAGCAAGCTTTGTGTGTTAAACTACTCTGATTTTTAGCTCCTTTTAAGGTGGATTCCCAGAGCTAAAAACTGAAACCAAGCAAGTGAGCCTAGAAAAAATAGAAATAAATTGCTGATTTTGTAGCTACTGCTAAAGAAAATTAATTTTTCACTCATATGGAACTATAGCCACTTTCTTAGATTTAAGATACTCAAATGTGTCTTTACTGTATTGTTTTGTTTTTCATTACAGATTGACAGCTCGGTAATTGGAGAAATAGATGATGCCACTATGACTGCTTACATTCCAGCATATGGTGATAGGATTTGCTACAAGGCATTTTCTGTATGGAAAAACACTAGAAAAGGTGGTGATGATCTAAAAGAAGACTGTCCTTATTTGAAAAACTTAGAAGAAAGATGGGCACATTGACAAGCAATAAAGGTCACAGATCAAGATTTTGAGGAGAATTTCATTCATGCAGCCAACAAAGATACACATCTGAGAAATAACAAAAAGGGCCGTGAAGATGACAAGGAGAAGGAAATAGAACTAGGATGGATACACGACAAGAAAACAAGTGAGAAAAGCTCAATGGTGGAGGAACCAGAGTTCTTGATATTTCCAAGGCGTAAGCAACACAAAACAGAGATTCTATCACAAGCTAAAAAGCTATTTTTCCCCCATGGGAAATCGAGAACAGGAAAGTGGGAAGGACTGAGTCACAACATTAAAGTTGGACTTTCAGGAAGCATATACCTTGATGAGGATGTTAGTGTGGGAGGAGGCTCTATGCGAGACACATAACATTGGGATTTTAAGATTTTACCTTGTTCTCAGAGAGCACCTGACAAATGGAGATGGAAGTGTTCACAGAGATGCATAGAAGGAACTGATGAACAGACAGATGCAGCGAGGCTAAAATGAGCCACAGAAAAAACACAACAGAAGATAATGAGCAGGTGACACAAAAAACACATGACAGTGAACAGCAGACACACACTGTGGAAGCTTTTGTCTCTACTGGTGTAGAGATTGTTGATCTTACATCTTTGTGTGATCAATCGGAGGTCATTTTTGGCCCTTTGCAAGGTGGACCATTTTCAGAAGATCTTGATGACACAATCTTACATGAGCTCTCATAGAAGAGGCACAGATAAACATCAAGCCTACAGCTCAACTCCTGTCCATTCTGGACACAGTGCCTGCTGGCCCATTAAGTCCTACACTTATGAACTTTTTACATGTGACAGTGAAACTCCATCAGAGTCATCTGTCTCTTTGAGGAACTGATTACCCGCAATTCAAGGGATGAGCCACATGTCCTACTCTGTGAAATACAGCTTCATTCATGAAATGGGGCAGATGCTGATGGCAGGTCCAGATGTATATGCTGCCTTCTGACAGAGTTTTTAGACTAATACAGCAGAGGGTGCAGATGTGAGGTGCCATCCACTATCCCCAAAATGGCAAGAGGAAGAATGGAAATCTGTTGGTAGGATAATGGTCAAGGGTTTTAAGGACCATGGATATTTTTCCTTCTCAGAGGGATCAACTCAGCAGCAATAACATTAAAGGAACATCTGTCACCTTATTTATGTGTTTGACCTCACTACAATGAGTATCAAAGTAAAGTCAGTTGCATTCTCTTGGATAATGCTAAATAAAGTGCACCATGATGGACAAATGAAGCCATTTCTTGATCTGTATGGATGCATGGGGAGTACCTTCATTTGCAGTGAACTTGAGAGCTGTGTTCTCCAAATCACATAATGATAATGTACTTTTAAGCATAATGCGGACTGGTGCCTGCAGCAGTCCTTGACACCAGCTGGCGTATGTCCCCAGTATGAAAGAGTTGCACTATGTATGATTGCTTAAACACATCACTCCGTCAAACATTAAGAGTTGAATGTCATGGTATATAACATATTCCAGCCAGACTGCAAATTTGTGATTTTTACATCAGTACATGGGGCCTCACATTCAGTCATTTGGAACCATTAGGAAGAACTTGAGATTATCACAATTTGATGTCATCTGCGTATAAGACATGCATGTCATGAAATTCATTGCATGGCTTCCTCTGCAAGGCGGATGGATGAATACTGTGTACCCCAAAATTAGAAATGCCTAATATTTACAGCAGTCATATCCTGACCTCCAGGCTGAAATGGGCTTATACTTAGCCCGCAATCTTATCAGGGCCATGTATTTACCTTTAGATGGTGTGTGACAGTTTGACAGCTTCATTGGGAGTAATTAACATGGGAGATTAACTAAGGTCCATAACCAGGTGAAATTGTAAGCCAGCACACAATGTTAAATTATAAATGCATGTGGATACATTTTAAATTTTAAGTGAGATAATACAGCATGTACAGATATTTTTAAATGTACTTTTATGTAAGTATAATTTCTGTTAGAGTTTATGTTCTACTTTTTGGGACAAATAAAAATCACATGTTTCTCTCTTGTTTTAAGTTGCATGTTTTCAGAAATTATAGAATTAGCGGATACTGAGGGTAATTACCTTATGAATAAGATCTTAATATTGGCAGTGTTTGGATCTTGTTCTAACATAGCACTGTAATTAAGAAGGTGTTCTGTTTTTACAACTGAAAGCCTGAGTTCCTCTCTTGTTTGTACAAATGTTTTCTCAAACATTTATTACATCTCTTTTCTTTAACACACATGCCATCTTATGCTCAAAGAATTACCAAGTTAGGCTCTTTACACTACAGTTCCTGCATTCTGTACGCAACAGCCAACATATCAACTAGTGAACTCATTTCAATATTTACCACTTGGCTATTTCCTACATGCACAGTAAACTAGCCTGCATGGTTTAGCATGCCAGGATATGATACCATTGAAGTGTAAAAAAAGTGCTTTATGTGCAGCCAGAGACACATGATAACAAGATACAATAATATGATGTTTGATTTAAACAGGCCATCCAAACATCATGTAGAGTTGCCCTGTTTACAATGAGCTCAAAAGTGTGTCAGACCACATCTAGTGATACTGAAATAGTTCCACCATAAGGACAAAATTTTTTTGAACAATGGCAACATGTGATACCTTTCATTTGCAGGTACCGGATTGTTCCCAGTTCTGTGGTTGAGATGTACTTTTTACATAATGAATGAAAAAAGAGATGATATGGAGCTCAGTTGGGAGATGTCAATTATGAAAGAGTTGTCTATTATTGATTGCTTAAACACAGTACTTCTGTCAAACATTTACAGTGAATGTCATGGTATATAACCTTTTCCATCCAAACTGCAATTCTGTTGTTTTTTTGCTATGAGTGGATGCTCACATTCAGTCATTTGATCCAGTGTAGAGACAACTTTGTGATTATTAAATTTGGTGTCTCATGTATGTAAGCACGTAAGAACATGTAAAGATCAATGGCTTCCTCTGGAGAGGTTGGTGGATGAAGACTGTTTTCTGCCATGGCAAGGCAACAAATGTCAAACACTGTATTATCACAGGGATATGGTCCTCTCTCTCACGACATTCCTCCCTACAAGCCTGTATCTTCTGTTGGGATGCCTCTTTAAGGTACTCCCTAGCACCAAAAAGTTGAGGTAGGGTGTACATCATCACTGGACGTCCACCTGGAGACACAGCATTTCTGGATGGGCGAATTCTGTGAGTGTTCCAGAGGTGAACAACATCCTGCAGTTCTCTCTAAATATAAAGAAAAAGAGTGGGAAAGTAAGAAAATTAGTCCACACCGTTGCAATACCACTTGCAGGCAAAATAAATGCTTATGGTCCAGTATGATATAGAGCCGTTTCTCAAACAGTTTCATGCATGTTAAATTCTATATCTGAAAACAATAAATCTCTGTATGTTAAGATTTGTGTTATATGATCAGGGTCAGATAAGTCATCCCTCTCTCACATACTGTGTCCCACTAATGCAGAAACAAATTTCTTTCACCAAAATGTACATAAAAGTACCAGAATGAAATGAATAAAAGTAGGCTACTCATAGTGCAGTAAATTGTCCTTGTCAGTGTTTTACCATTATGATGTTTTTGGGTTAATATTAGATAGCAGTTTGTGCAACATCCATTTAACAGGATTAATATTACAGCTGCATTAATGTTTGTGTTGCATTTTATTGTTGTAGATGTAGGCTGCTGCTAATTCTAACTACTTATACTGAGATCCACTTATCTCTTTAAAAGTCAACTAGATGTAGGAAAAATTGTGATCTACAAATTAATTTAATAATCTAATTAAATAACTAATGGTTATCGCCCATTTGCTTCTGTTATGGAACAGTTGTTAGACCTATGAAATGAGATTATCACAACATTTTGACGTATTGACAAATATCTCTATATAGCTGGATAACATATCACAATTTACATGTCTAAAAAGCACATTTCTTACCTCTATTATTTCAAGACATGTGAACTTGTATTTAGACTTTTGTCTAGGAAGTCACGAGGAGAAGTCAGTCAGAATCTTTTAGATCTTGAAATAGGTTGATCCAGAACTGTGCATGCTGCTTCCTCAAAAATCCCCACCAGTGCTCTATCCGTTGGTTATGATTGCTTGAGCCATACAAATAGCAATTTCTCGAATAGTCCGTATGATCATGTCTCAAGAACATCTGCATCTGTTCCATGTAACAATTCTCTGTCCCTAAGTCTGAGCGAATTCGGGTGGCTGTCCCATTCCTTGATGACACCGCATCAATAAAGTATCCAGCGATGACCTTGGGATCACTACTTGTAGAGTATGCATGTAGCCATATTATCATTCGTGAAAACCCGTCGATTGCACCATTGATGCAGATCCCATATAGTTTAGGTTTATCATATGAATCAACATGCCACCGCCAAAAAGTTAGGGCCTGGATTATGATACAAGCGTCGCTGAAGGCGATTCGGTAGCCCTCAGTTGCACTCCATGGGGATCAGTATTATTTTCAACAATTGCCTGATTGTCTCTTGTGTCACCACGTAGCCAGCCTGAATGCATTTCAGATGCATCATCTTATATCCATTGAAGCATACCATATCGGTTCAACTGATCCTGGAGAAAAACACAGCAATGTCAAAGCAGATCAGAATGTTCTTTCTCTCCTGAACAGAGGCATCTTAAGGTGTCTGCGCGCAAAGTTGGCCTTTACTAATAACAATACCATTTATATTGCCAAAGACAGCAGCAGTATCTCCCAATGTCTCTCAAACCCAATGTAAAAATAAAAAACGGATTAAACTTGAAAGCGGACATGTTTACTTCCATGCAATCCAGCTAAAACAGAGGCTCCTGGTAGGATTTTGAGGGATCTCATTAATTCAGAAAAACAGAACAAAATATTTTTTTTTAATGAAAAATGATCTCATAATTTTAGATAGTTAAGTCATTAATTCAGAAAAACAGACAAAAAACTTTTTATTCAAGAAAAAATTATCTCATAATTTTGAGATAATTAAGTCATTAATTCAGAAAAACAGAGCAAAAACTTTTTATTCATGAAAAATTTATCTCGTAATTCTGAGATAATTAACTCGTTAATTCAGAAAAACAGAGCAAAAACTTTTTTTTCATGAAAAATTATCTCGAATAATTCTGAGATAATTAACTTCGTTAATTCAGAAAAACAGAGTCGCATTTTTTTCTCAAGTGAATGCACACGCTGCAGATGTCATCGTCCACTCGTAAAAGTGATTCTGCTCGTATTTACTGGTCAAAACGGATTAGCTGTAAAGCAATATTATTAATATAATGATTTAACTTTTATTATAATCAATTGGGTTAACATTCAAAATGAGTAGAAGAACATGAGAAAAATGGTAGGCTCTCACACTAAAAATATTGGATTTCATTGGACAAAAACAAATAAACGACGAAACAAAAAAACACTATGTTAAAGAATACATATTATACATACCAGTCCAATGGTTAAGCGATCATGAAACACTCTTCTAAAACGTTACATGCATGCACATTTTTTCAATGGAAATTAATATTTTTTTTGTGCCCATAGATATGACAGGAATCATCTGTTCAAAAGGTTATTTTTAAGTTCTCAAAATAGAAAGTCATTAGAAGATACCTAAGTTCCATTTGTCAGAATCACTGCCGAGGAGAAAGGGAGTAAATTATCGGTTAACATTATAGCGGTAAGTTAGTGTTTGCCTTTGGATTGGGCTCAGGCCCTTGATGTCTTAATATTGCATTTTGTATTGTTGCTGTAACTCAGTTATAATGGCTGTGACAAGCTGATCAGGTGGTGTTGGTTGCATGCTTTTACGCAATCTTTGTTTTATCTGAACTCATTTAGAGCCCTGATCTCTGAGTTAAATTAGCATTCATTATACTTGGCCCTGTGATTCAACATTAAAAGGCCTGGAGTTTTCAGTATAATTTAGAGTTTAAAGATTCTGATGCAAAAAAAAAAAATGTGAGGAGAGTGGAACATTCTTTGGCACATTGTGCGACATTGCAGGAATGGTGACAAACCGCGATATTCAGATAAACAGATGAACCTGCCAGCATCCAGAAAACCAAGTTACCCCAAAAATGTTGCTCATATTCTATTTTGTGTGCTGCAAAGCAAGATGAGGGGAACCCATAAATTGATTGGAAAGTGGCACCCAGAATGCAGTGCAACATGCTTTTGATGGTCACCATTGTTGAGGTTCTTCAGGCTGATTCTAAACAAATAACACCATCAGAGATCTCATTTTCATCTTGCCAGCCTCTAGTTGGTGTATCACAACCACATACAACCAAAAAAGTGTTTAAAATAATAAGAGTCAAGAGCCCAACTTCACAACAAACGCAGACCACTATAATGGTAAACTGGCCAATTTACCCTTTTCTCCCTTCAGTGATTCTGTTCGCGGAACTTCTAGAGTGTCTTCTCAATAACTTTCTGATTTTGGAAGTGATTAAGACACCCGTTTTAGAACATAGAACACTGCCTTCATATCTATGTGTAAGCAACAAAAGTAAGGGAATTTGTAAAAGTTGTTGAGCTTAATGTGCATGCATATAATGTTTTTGAAAGGGTGTTTCACATGATCGCCAACTACCGGCTTTGTATATATAACATAGTATTCTTTTAGCATTGCGCTTGCTATTTGTTGTTTGTTTTGTTTTGTTTGTTTGTTTTTGTCCAGTGAAATCAATATTTGTGTAAAATTACTAAATTTTTTTCATATTATTCTACTACTATTTGAATGGTTAATTCTAATTGCAATGTGTTAAATTTGGTGTAAACATATTGCTTGTAATCTGTTGACAATTTTATTAAGTATAGAGAATCACTTTTACAGTGAGAGATTGATGGTTTTGTACAAAGTTAAGACTAAATGTTTGCCCATATGTTTCTAACATCTTAAATGAATTGTTTTAGCAATGCAGAAAACAGATTCAGTGAGTTATTAGTTTATGATCATAGAACATAAGTTTGAGCTTCTAAGCACTCAAACTGCCCAGTTTGCAGAAAATTCTGGCAAGAGAGAGAAATGCTCTGTTAGTGCAACTAAGCAAACAGAAAGAAAAGCCCAGAAGTGCTGAAAACCTTCTTTCTCTGGTAGAGAATGATAGTTTGTTACAAAGTTAAGACTAAAGCTTGCCCACATTAAAGATGTTTCTAAATCAGCTAAATGAAATCATTTTATCACAGTGCCAGAAAAGCAGATTTTCAGTGAGATTATTAGTTTTATGATCATTGAACATATGTTTTTGAGGCTTCCTAAGCATAAAAACTAATCCATTTCAAGCGATAAGCTTTTCTGTGGAGCAAGTAAACACTCTGTTAAGGTGCCAACTAAAGCAAGTGAACAGAAAGAAACATGCAAGTGCTTGAAGTTCTGAGCCATTCCTTGTCTCTAGTTAGGAGAATGATAGTTTGTGCAAAAGTTCAAGTAAAGACTAAAGCTTGCCCACATTAGACGATGTTTTAACATGCATCTTAAATGAAATGTTTTTAGCAGTGGTTAGAAAATCATATTTCAGTGAGTGTTACGACTTTCCATGTCTTGCACATATGTTTTGAAGCGTTCCTAAGCAAGAAAACGCTCCAGTTTAGCGCTGTTTATGTGAACAAGTAAACACTCTGAGCCAGGCCACAGCTAAGCAAATGAACAAGCCATGCTGTGCTGAGAAAACCCTGCTACTGTTGAGGCAGTAAGTGTACAAAAAACTAAGGAATAAGCTTGCCACACTGAAAGATGTTTTCACAAAATGAAATGTTTTTAACAATGCAGAGATTTCAGTGAGTACTAGTTTTATGATCCATGAACATATGTTTGGCTTCTAAGCATTTGCTTGGCTTTTCCAGTTTGCAGCTTTGTGAGCAGGCTACTGTTAATTACCCAGCCTAAGCAAATGAGCAAATAAAACCCCATAAATTTGCTGAAAACCTTCTTTTCTCCTGTTAGAGAATGATAGATTTACAAAGTAAAGACAAAAGCTTGGCCCACATGAAAGATGTTTCTAACATCTTAAATGAAAATGTTTTAGCAACATTAGAAAAAACAGATTTCCAGTGAGTTACTAGTTTTTATGATCATGAACATATGTTTGAGCTTCTAGGCATTAACAACGCTCCAGTTTTAGCGACGTTTCTGTAGAACCGTAACACGCTCCGTAAGTGCAACCTCCGCACACTGACCCCCAGCAAAGAAATGCATGCTAGTTCATGAAACACCTTCTGGTCATCTGTAGAGATAAATGATAGTTTTTTGTTGCAAAGGTTACACGACTATATCTTCCCATGCCCACCTTAAAGATGTTTCCTACATCCCTTTAAACTGGAAATGTTTGCGCAAATGCACAAACACAGAACTTACCGATGAGATGCTTTAGTTTTAATGATCATAAACATGATTGGTGGAGATTTTAAGAATAAAAACCGCTCAGTTTAGGCTTTTCTGTGAAAACAGGAACCTTGTTAGTGCAACAAGCAAACTTTGAAACAGAAAGAAAGGCCCAACGGTGCTGAACAAACCTTCTCTTCTGTTTAGAGAAATGATAGTGTGTTGTTGCAAAGTTAAGTGGGGACTAACGCTTTGCCCCACGTTAATGTGATGTTTTCTAACAATCTCTAATAAGGAAGTGTATTCGCATTGTAGAAAAACAGAATTTCCGTGAGGTTTACTACTTTCTGATTCTTGCCAAAATGTTTGAAATTCTAAGCAATAGAGTCGTTTAGTAGTTTAATCGCCTTCTGTAGTAAACAGAAAACACTCTGTTTAGTGGTACAACTATAGCAATAATGAACAGGAAAAGGAAAGGCCACGTGTGGAACCTTCTCTCTCTGTTAGAGGGAATGATAGTTTGTGCAAGTAAGGGACTTAACAGGGCGTTGACCCCAATTATAAGATGTTCTAACATATTAAATGAATGTGTTTTGCATTGCAGGAAAAACAGATGTCAGTGAGTGACCGTAGTTTAATGAATCATGGCACCTAAAGTTTGGCTCATAAGCATAAACTGCATCAGGTATAGCTGCTTCTGTTGAAAGACAAAGTAACTCTTCTGTTAGGTGGTCAACTAAGCAATGAACAGAAAGAAAGCGCACAATGGCTGAAAACCTTCTTTCTCTGTTAGAGAATGATAGGTTTGTACAAGTTAAGACTACAAGCTTGCCCACACTACAGAGTTTTTACTCTTAAATGAATGTTTTAGCCATGCAGAAAACAGATTCAGTGATTTCCTATTTTAGGATCATGACATATGTTGAGGATTCTAAGCAATAAACGCTAAGTTTACGCTTCCTCGGTGAAGAGGACGCTCCTTAGTGCATAAAAGATATAGGACTGCCTGTCAAAAGTGATTAATTGGATGACCCCCCGCCCTCCCGCCCCCTATGAATTAATGATCCGGATATCGAAACCGTGTGGCGTCTAGTTCCTGTTTCCTGTTTTTCCTAGAGTTTCTGACCCCCAGAGTGTTTAGACAGAGTACCGACGTCCTGTTTCCTGTTTCTTGATGCTTGGAATGAGGTGTCACTGGAGACTCCGGGCGTCCGGTCCTTGATGTTTTTAGGGCAGGGCCATTTTGGCGATCAGGAGATAATTCAGTCGCAGGATTTACCATGTGCTATGAAGAGCAATCGGGGGTGGAACCTTCAAGCGGTCTGGTTTGTTTTAATAAGGTTTAAGGATAAGGGTGAGAAACATAGAAAGACATTCTTCATACTCCTATCGCATGACTTCCCGCGACCTCCAAAAAACCCGAACGACACGTCAGAAAGATTAATGCGTATTTCCACCAACTAAAGGGACCTGTTTGAAATGAAGAGAAGACGTTGACATTTGCACCAAGCTTGATTGTATGGAACAAGAAAGTTAGGCGTTAACTTGATCAAGTTTTCTTGTATGAAGATGTTGGATGGTAGTGAAACATGATTATCCTCGATTTCTGATGGTCGCGTGTGGGGAGATTCTGTGTTTGACCAAAGTAAAATGAGGATGATGTGAAACTCTACACAGGGGCTACTGAAGAAGATTTTACATCCGAATGTGCCTTCTACTTTTTTCCTTTTCCCAGCTAAGGACTGGTATTTGTTCTACAATCACATTTGGAGAGATTTGAATGACTGTGATGAACGCTCCATTGTACATGGCAGAGGGAGTGGTTCGTGATTCCTGACCACCAGGTTTACGCGTGGTTGGAGATCGTAGTAAAAAATGCATGACTGATGGGTGTTTTTTAGTCATTGCTGCAATGACAAGACAAAAACCCCAGAAGGTGTATGGCCTATCCCTGAGTAGTGTTGCCTGAGCATTACATGCACTATGATGCGGATTCTTGTTTCAGTGGAAAAGATAAGCATATAATCGACAATGTTTTTTCAATTTATCGACATGCTGTTTAGAAGGTGTGACATTTTGATGGTTACACGTCTGTCAAAGGGAAATTATTCCACCCAGAACAGGGCGTTCCTTGAGACCAGAGAACCCCTTCTTTTCTCTCGCCCCCATACTGACACCCATTAAATACATGAAGAACAGAACGCTCTCGCAAACATTCAGCTCCACAATTTGTCTCAAGATTGCTCACCTATGTTGCTACTACGGCTCCACTAGGTCACAAGATTTCTCCAGCGACCTACTGCTACAGCAACAACCCAGAGACCCTACCGGCGATGCCTGATGACAATGGTACAACCATGGAGAACGTACCGGCAATGCCTGATGACAACGCTACACCATGGATATTGCATCAGAGATGGTTGATGATGGAAGCTACTCCTATGGAAACCCTCCCACAAACATGTTGTGACAATAGCTGGTTGGATAAATTACTGCTATGGAACTGGGCTATCACAACCTGAGCTTCCTCACAACAACCGTACGGACTCTGCTTGGAACTAAATCTAGAGCTGAGGCCTGCGCTGGAATTGATGACACAGATGGATGTATCCCCACTAAAGGGTTCAAAATTATAAAAGCAACCATCGTCATCATACTGGAACATCTTATCAACAAAAGCTTAAGGACCTATGCCTAGGGTGTGAAGTGGATCATCCTAGTCAACTTAGGCACTCATGTCTGTTTTGAACCAGGAGCCTATTTCTTTGATGCATACTTCGAGGAACTGTCACGTAATCTTGTTAAGCCTGAGCTAAAAAACACATAATAGGTCAAAAGCCCTGAATCGGGTATGGCTTAAGGATTAATCCTCAGAGGATCCCGGGTTACTGTGGACGCCATTCTGTGCGAACTACGTGACGAGGTGTTCATCGTGGAGAAGCTTCGTGAAGTCATGAGAAAAAGGTTGTGGATAACAACAGCGAACAGATTGTCTATGACGCAGTGGATTGTTGGAAGCGGTTTGGGGTGTCCAGACACTCAACGAGTATAATACCATTATGGGTAATACATGGTGTGTTAATGTTCTGACAAATGTCTATTTTTAAACAGCGTATAAGATGTGAAATTACCAACTTACTGTATAAGATCATTGACGATAATCCTGATACCTCCTTAGCATTAAATGGATGTGCTATTTGATGTCAAACATTTTACAAAAACCTGAGGAATCAAATGGCTATTGTAAGAGCTATGTCAGAGATGGTCTGAGGTGATGCGTGCGTATGTGTATTGATGCTAGGAAATCAGTTTCTGTGACTATCACAGAAAAAATACTAGACCTAATGACTCAATGTGGTAGTAGCATTAGAATTGCTGACATTCTATGTTTTATGTACATATGTAACAGATCTATGGTAGCACTGATTTCAAAGAAATGATCAGACAAATGTTTGTGAGATTATTGAAACATTGGTTGACTACATCATTGATAAAAATATTGTTATGTGTGTAAGGTTTCTTCAGTATATTGATGATGTTTAAAGACTGTTGGAGTCTTCTTTAACTGTTTTTTCTGGTAAATAAAAGCCATTTTACCTTAAACTCTTATGTGTTATTCCTTTGTATTAAACTCTGAAGTGACAATATGTCTGAAACAGCTTATGAAAACGATTTACTATACTCCTTCTAACCCTGGTTCTTTAGGAGGTAAAAAAACGTTTTTAAAAGATGCTGTTTTAAAGGATACAGGGGTTCGCTTAACCAATAAAGAAGTTTCAGACTGGCTGGCCGGTGGAGGATGCTTACACATTACACAGAACAGCCCCCCTAAAATACAAACGAAATAGAGTTTTCGTCTATTGGATAGACATGCAGTTCCAGGCTGATCTAGTTGATATGACGGCATATGCCAAAGAAAATGACAACAATCATTTTCTGTTGACATGGTCTAGATACTGTTCAGTAAATATGCATGGACCACCGTGCGTTTTAAAAAAACAAGAGTGGAGTGGAGGTTACAAAAGCTTTTTGAGTCCATACTGAAAGAGGGACGTGTACCACTGAAAATTACAAACAGATAAAGGAAAGGAACTTTTTTAGAACAAACATTTTCAAAGCATGGCAAAAAAAGTACAAATATCATACATTTTGCAACAGACAGTGAATTAAAATCTTGCGTTATAGACGGAACGTTTTAACAGAACTTTAAAGGGAAAAATGGTGGCGTTATTTAACAGCTACAAACTCCATTCCAGGCGATACATCGATATACTTCAAGACATCACAGATAGTTACAATGCTAGTTATCACAGAAGTATCAAGATGCGACCAATGATGATGTGAACAAAGAAAATGTATCTACTGTGCTACATAACCTATATGGCTATAGAGAGAGCGACACAGTGTCAAACCAATATTTAAGTATAAGATTGGAGATTATAGTTAGAATCTCTAAAGTAAGGGGCCCCGTTTACAAAAGGATATGAGACAAAACTACACAGAGGAATTTTTCACAGTGAATGAATGTATCCCTCGACAACCCACCTGTCTATAGACTCCTGTGATTATGATGGTGATGTTATCAATGGTGTTTTTATGAGCAGGAATTACAAAAAATATTTTAAGCATAACAAAGTCATTTAAAAATAGATATGTTTGGAAATTTTTGGAAAAGAAGCGACAGGTGGGCGATCATCTATGGTTCTGGTCCCAGTGGGCTGGATGGCCCTTCCAAATTCAATACATGGGTAAATGAGAAGGATGTGGTAGATGTAAGAGACCGTAAAAAATGGTCGACCCTCTCAGATTTGTAGACATTCATTTAAAAAACAGCGATGTCTGAGGCTGGGTTTTACGTACGCTCCCCTGTAATGCATCCCTATATGTTTATTACGGACAAATACTATTCTAGTTATAGAACCATGTGTGTCAAGAACTCTAAACCTAAAAGGAGAGTGGGGATTTTTTGGATTGATTGAGTTCGTATACCCCCATTCATGGTATACATTTCCAGAGGAAGATGCAGCATATATTGTCACTGATGGTCGGAACAGATTGGAGGATTTTGAGAAGCAAGGACACGGTCATCCATGCAGTTGGAGAGGGAATAAAAATCAGTATCGATAATGATTGGTCAAAGTATATCCAAGCTATGCAACAGACTAAAGACAGGCTACTACGAAGATATTGTATTCTGGATTTAGAGAAATAAATACAACTTTACCTCCAGGAACAACCCTCGGATATGATCATGTTAAAAACAAATCTTTCTAAAAGCCCCTCCTAAGATTTCTCTGACATTTTTGGGAGATTAGCTATTATACTAGGGTTAAAACCAGGGGCCGCTATAGAATCTGCAAAAAAAGCATGATGAAAACTACATCGGTTGGGGTCACACCTGTGACATACGCACCGCATCAAGCTGACATAAATGGAGGCGGAGGGTTCTACACTCTGTATATATACACAAATATCACTAGAAATACCAATCAGTTGGTGATTCATATGTCCCGCTACTGAGATGTGTACATATAGATGGTGAAAAATAATAAGATTGTCAGTGTTAGATACGACAAACCTCATTACGTACCGGTCAATAAAGCATCCATTACAGAGATAGCTATAGAGGTAAAAGACGATTCAGGATCAAAACGTACGTTTTACTTATGGTAAGGTGAGTGCCAAGCTACACTTTAGGCCTGTGAAACAGGTTTGTTTTTTAAAATAATAATAATAGAATGGCATAATTTAAGTACTTACCAAATGGATCCTGAGCGTTACGTAACTTATTACCAAAACCAAGCTGGTAACGGTATCCCCGGTTATGCAGGGGGTGGAGTAATGTACGGAGCAGGGGTGGGGGGAATTTTTAGGGGTCTCTTTAGAATGGCTATACCATTACTAAAGCGTGGTTTTAATATAGCAAAACCGCATCTAAGATCAGCTGCAAAAAACATACTAAGCGATGTTGTTAGCAATACGTTAACACGTTCTTATAACAACAATAATACTCAAGACGGGTCTGGATTAATGGTGATGTCTCGCCAAAAGAATGTCTAGACCGCCAGGAACCAGGAGGAGTGGTTCAAACACCAAAAGAAAAGAAGGCGCACAACTAAGAAGACCTCAGTCGGAAAACGTAGGCGAAAGTGGCTGCCAAGCGGATTAAACAGCAAAGACAAAGAGATCTGGTCAATACAATATTCTAGATTATGGCTTTATTACACACTATGTCAGAAGAGTGTGCATCAAATCTGGACTCGATCTATTCACAGTACCACTGACACAAACAGCTATTGCCTCCTTCCCTATGAAAAAATACCTGTTGTGGAGCTACTAGCACCCATTTCACAGTGATATTTTCTTTCAAGAAAAATTAATGCTTAATGGGATGGATATAAAAATTCGTATGACAAGAGCTAAAGATGAATTCTGTTTGATGAGGAGTGACGCTGTGGCTTACAAACTAAACCATATCAGCCTCGCTATTTGTGAAAAAAGTGAGCGTCTCACCAGTTGTAAGATTAGGTCATGCGCAAGCACTGCTCTCAACCACAGCAAAGTATCCCATAGACAGAGTGAACCTCAAAAACTTCTCAATTCCTGCTGGCTCTCGTGTCTGCAATCAAGAAAACCTATTCTTAGGAACTCTGCCAAAATCTGTGGTTCTAGCGATGGTTGATCAATGATGCATTTTACAGGTTCCTATAATAAAAACCCCTTTGCATTTAACATTATGATCTAGAATTTTTAGCCTTAGTATGTTGACGGGACATCAGTACCCCTCAAAGCCTCTTCAGCCTGAATATGGCAGCGGTTCCGCAGTGCGTGAATTTTACCAGTTAGCGCTGTCTTCTGGAAAACATCTTAAAAATCAGGCTCTATCTATTGACAGGGAGGACTTCCTACTACAGGTTATTACACTCTACGCATTCAACCTCTACACCAGATGAAGAGTGTGGGCAACACATATCACTTATCAAGGCAGGCAATATAAGACTGGAAAGTACGTTTTAGACAACCGCTCCCCCATACCATTAATTTAATTGTCTATGCTATATTCGACAGTATTATACAAGTCTCAAACCGTAGACAGGTGTTGGTTGATTACTATTAATACAAAAGATGAACACTGTCCAACTCACAGCTGTGCTGGATAAGATTTCATGTAACACTCATTTTTCTCGAGTTCTACCGTGTGACTATCTACCTAAAGTACCATTAAGAATATTACCATCAATGGTTGTATTTAATTCACACGTTTCTCTACTTCCTGGCGAACATTGGTTAGCCATTTACATAAACAAAAATCATGTAGGATGTTTTTTATGACAGCTTTTGGTAATAAACCAGACCATTATCGTTTCCCTACAATGATTAAAGACTTTCTACACCTTAACACCACGTCTGTACAATACTCAACTAGGCAAGTCCAAGATTTTCATCAGACACATGTGGGACAACATTGTGTATTTTTTCTCTACCATATGCACAAAGGGTTTGGATTATGAAAATGTAATGAGTCTGTATACTGATGATATTTATAAAAAATGACAAAAAAGTGTCAAATTTTGTGAAAAAACAAAATTGTCTCATTTGTAATTGAAAATGTATTCAAATGTGTACAATGTGTACAAACTGGTGAAATGTACATGTAATGTTCTTTTTTATATATATATATATATATATATATATATATATATATATATATATATATATCTAGATATATATATATATAATTTTCAATAAAAACAAATAAAACAGTCTTTTAATTTTTCACATCATCTTTTTATTTGTTTTGAAACAATGCCGGTAATCACAAGATTATACATTGAAAAAAAAAACAAACAAAAACAACACACACACACACACACACACACACACACACACACACACACATTAAAAACTTAACCACTGGCTTCTGTCAAGAACAGGTGATTTGAAAACTGTATCTTCTGAATAATTTGCAGTTGGTGTACTCGGGAGAGATCTCTTTGTTTTTTTATTCTTTTTGGATGAACTCGGAATTGAAGAGGTTCTGGTTTTGAAAGAGTTAATAGCATGTCTAACATAATGGTTTGCTATTGTTGAATATGGTATATTTAATGTCGCAAAAGCCTCCAGAAACTCATGCCATCCTGTTGGTCTTCGTTCATCCACAATCTTCTGTGGAGCTGTTTACTTTTTACTAAGTCCAGTAGATATGCGAACCTTCGATAGTTTCTACCTTTAAACACAAACTCGCCCGAGTCAGTCCATGAAGCAATGTTTTTAGTTTGTTAGACATTTTATCTAAAATGTAACGAATATTTTTTTAAAACTCCTCTGCGGAACATTCTTTAAAACTTCATCCACAACAACGTCTGTAACATCATGGCTGTCTGTGGTAGTAGGGGGGAGTTGTACTTCATCACCCCCATCTGCTGTCGGAAAGCTTAGTGTTAATGTATTTGTTTCCTTGTCCCCCAGCCTAGACACTGTTAAATACCTCTGCAAAACAGAGGTGTACATCTTGGCTTTCTCATATGGCTCCAGATCTTTATTGTACAAAATATTTCTTATAGTCATATCCAGATCATTCTCTACAACCTGCTGTAAAGACTCGCGCTGGTTGGATGTTCTCAACTTATCCAACTGGTGTTGTGGAATCATATACATCTTCTCTGCATAATTCATCCCCGACATTATTTAGATGCAATCAAACTGGTTATAAAGGGGACTGCGACACTTAAAAGAGGTAGAAGAAACCCTCCCTGCTGGTTAATCATCCGCCTCTTTCTCCTTACCCCAATCTTTTTATTTGCAACAAATCTGATCTCTGCTTTTCTCCTCTTAAGCTTCTGGTATTGTTGTGTGGTGAGCGGAACATTACCATGGAGGATATTGAGAGCTAGTTCGCACAATGTAACTATGAACTCATCTGAAGCTGACTGTAAAATAACATGCCTTTGTTTTGGTGTTCCTTTTAATAATAGCTTCAAAAGGGACAGGTTTCTTAAAAGTCTTGCAGACATTCTTCCCTGAAATGCTGTTACTATTTTCTTTTCTGGAGATAGACCTCTGGATATGGTGAAAGTAAAGCCGTTCTGAGACGATACTGCCTCTGGTGGTTTTAGCTTTATAATCAATCATAAGGTGACCATAAGGTTCACTGGTTGCGTCTTGATAACATTCCATGAAAAATTTTGTGTTTGAAGGATACATTTGTTTTGCTAAAACATTAATTTGGGGGTCCTACTGGACTTACCCTGAAAAATTTTAAATTCTGGACACTCAAATTCTGTGATGAACATATTGTGTGAAAACTCGTTCAAACCTCAGAATTACCGCTAGCATTTTCATAACATCATCCAAAATCAAAAAATTTATTTTGTTGGTGGAAACAGATGGTCATCATTCAGGGTCTGTGGGATACCTTCAATAAATTTAATATCATACATTTTCAACAATTCATCCATACAATGGTTGCCAACAATCATAAATGTACACAATGTTTTCAACATTTTTAGAAATCATACTTTTTGCATTCTGCAACAACATTTTTACAAAAAAAGTTTTTCCTGAGCACGAAGGGCCGCACAGGATCATTAGAACGGATGTTGAAACCGTGGATCAAACCCGTCTGTATCCTTTACCCCTCGATAACTGAGAATGTTATCAGTAGCCATAAGGCAATGTTCTATAATCAGGGAGAAGCACCCTCTTGTTATACACAACCTTGAATCTTTTAACAACTGACTTGTTATGCAATGTGCACCGTCTTTTTATTTCTCACGATGTTATCTGTGTGGGCTAGTATGTGCTGAGTACTGTCAGATGAATTTACATAGCCGTTAACAAGGCTGATCAATGAGTCCAATCTGATAACTTTGGAATTTTCTGAATTCAATGTTATCCCCTTTGCTTTCATACACACTTTTTTCCCCTTTGCAGTTCTGAAGCCGTATGTCTTAGGTCCTCCGGAACAGTATTCTGTGATATAATCATCACAGCCAACCTCATCTGTCAGTTCACCTAGATATGGACCTAGTGGAGGTTCCCAGTCTCCTTCTCTAGACACATAGATGACACTATCAGTATCGCTATAGAGAAGCCTATCCCCCCAGCTTGTCCATTAGATCATACAACTCTAGTCGAGCATTGGGCAGTTGTAAAAAAGCACCAATAAAACCATAACTCTCGAGTCTCATAAAAAGACCCCTCTGCATGTTTGTACTGTACTAGTGCAACACTGTCAGATAGAAAAGTAAAGTACTTGATCTCGTACTGACATCCAAAGATGAAATGAGCAAAATCTTCGGGGTTTTTCAAAAGTTTAGAATTAGCGAGATTTTCTCTTAAACAGAATCGTCCCCAAAGACTGTTCAAAAGTAATTTCATAACTGACCTTTGAGCAGGGTTATAAGCTATCTTTTCAGCATCAGTTTTAATCCCTTCTCTTTATGATAGTCATCGATGTACCCCCTTTTGTCATCCTCAGTGATTACATCTGAGGGATAGCCAGAGGCTTGCTGTTTAAACTGCAAAAATGTCTTCACATAATCACAAAACAGTCTGTCAGATCTCTGTGGAAAATGCCAAACCCCCATAGATCTTAACCACAGCATAACCCTTCTCAATGGCTTTTACAATTCAGACTGACCCATGTCCCCAAAATTGCTCTTTCATCATCCCCGGTGTGAGTACAAGGTATGACATTACTTTGCTCTTCCCGCAGCATGTGCGGGGCAGACGGGAGAACATTAAATTTCCCGGAGGACCTGATTGGGAAGCACTGGATATAGTAATTTTCGAGGAGGCAGTTTACCTTGACAAGACCATAAATAATTTTCTAGATTTTCAAAATCGCTGGAAAATAATTTCTGGATGAACCGATAGATAGCTCTTCCTAGCCTGCCAGTATGGGGAAAGGGCATGTAAATTCACCAGATCTGATCTTCTCACCATCGAACAGTTGTGTGGTACAACTTGTAGGCATTGGTCCCCTCCCACCAAAAAGTGAATCAACGAGGATTTCAGGTCTCGGGTGGCTGGTGCTGAATAAGTAGACATCAAATCAATTACATCAGGGTATATCTGTTTTGCTTAAGAGTAGTCCACCGACACTTCCCACATAACCTCTGTGGTCTAGGGTGGTAGGTACACGTTGTAAAACAGCAAACATCGTCCTGTCCATTGAACATAGTCATGGAGCGTTCAAAAGGATTTTTGACTGGGGGTTAATATAATCATCCTTCTATGACGACAAGCCATGCCCAGGAAAAAACAACCTGGCTAAAATTCTAGAGCCTTTCTCACACCATCTTTCCTCATAATAACCGTCTACATAATATGATCCAAACTATCATCTCACCATGGTTAAGGGCCGTGGTGGATGTCCACCCCACGGGTCTTGGGTTTTCACACATATTTCACGCAGCGGACGGGGGGATCGAAGCATTCCGAGAATGTCTTTTGTTTGCTGTACGTAATGCATTATTGTGAGTCAAGGGCTATTGTGTTAGGCTTGAGGGGAAGTGTGTCCTTTAAACACACCCATGCAACATGATGCCAAGGGTGGTGTAGCTAAATGGGAATCGATTCTGCGTACAACTGTATGAACTCCTCTTCTATATTCTTTCATGCATGCTTCACGTAGTAAACTACATCATTCATACAATTTACACCCCAATCTCTTTCCTGAAAGTCTAAAGATCTTTCCTGCAAGAGGTTCGTAACCACTGGTCAAATTTTGTCCGTAGCAACTGTCTGTCATGTTGTTTATAACCGTGAGTACTGCGTTTAGCGGGGTATGGACCTACATAGCTCTGATTCTCCACACCTATTGAAAGATGAGGAAAGTAGCCCCTTCTCATCTGTGGTCAGATTTAATGCTCCAGTTACATGTGCTTCGGTTGATGCATATGTATTAGTTAATGGCTTTGTCGATAATGAATTGGTTAAAAATGAAAAAAAATAAAAAAAAAAAGTTTTGGACGGGTAAATGTAAAGCTGCCTGCTTCAATGTAACGCTGCTTGGTCATCTCATCAAACATGAAGAGTAGTCTACAGCCTAGCATGAGGATCTTAAGTTTAAGACCTACTTTGCAAAAATACTCCAGTATTAAAAAATTATCAAAGCCTGAAGCGTTGTGTGCTACAAGTGTGTAATTTTTAAATTTGGGTTGCCTGAATTTATTGATGAGTTGTTTCACACAGTTTTCACCCCTAAATTCATATTTCTTCCCATCAAAAGTCATGGCAGAAGCGTAATTCGCGACATGTTCCCATTATCACTACGTGATTCAAAATCATAATATATTTAGATGTTGTCAAGGTTTTTAGGTTGTGTATTTAGGTTTTTTAGGCTTTTCATGAGTGAAATATTTGTGTTTTCCTCCATGACTTACATTATCACCGCAATACAGACAAAGTTCGGCAGGACATTTGTGGGGTTGCGGATTGTTTTTTGGGGATGTGTTATCGTCTTCTTGCTTCATTTACTGCAGTATTTAATAGTATCGCAAAGGGATCTACCCGACACGTTACCACCAACTGGTAGTTTATGAGCATTAAAACAGTATTGTGATTTACAAAATCGCAAACAGTCGGGACAATGGATTGTGTTTTTGGGTTGTCTGTGACACTCACTGTCATTGCAGACAGAGCATGCAAATTTACATTCATGATTCTGTCTATTTTTAGATCCTGCATAACAGTACTCACACACATAATCTGATCCAATAAATGCTGTGAGTTTCTTTATCATGTAGTAATGACTATCATGTAGATACAGAAAAACAGTTTTGGGGTGTGGCTTTTCATGCGTTTTATACTTTTCTAATCGACCGTCACTAGATCTGTGAAAAACCACAATTTTTATGTTTAAGACCTTCTCTTTATCATTGAACCTTGCCAGAATAAAGTGCTTCATTCTTTTTTCTGAGGAAATCCAAATCCCAAATCCTCGACCACATCATCACATCTGGGGTGAATTGTCTTATTCCTCTCATCGCTAAGCAAAACAGTAAAATAATAAAAACTTGAAGAACAGTCTCAGCTGCGTTTCTTCTCTGCTGTGTGGGCGTATTCAAAGCCGCGCGCTTCAGTGATACATTTGAATTTTCAAAAGCTGCCGCCGGCGCGGGGCGTGGTCGTGATTAGAAGATAATGAAGGGGAGACGGAAAAAACGGACATCGCTTGTTTCTATATGGATTACTTTATCACAGAATATTTGAAGTTTTCAGCAGCACTTGTTTAGTTTAAAAGTAGACATGTCAGGCTTTCTATAGATATCCCGCTCATGTCTCTTCGCTGAGTATTCACTGGCTGGAGTTGGCAGTTCATTTTAATGACGATTTGTATCTGGAAGATCAGCGCAGACAAAGGCTTGCAGACAGCACTCTTTGTTTGTTATCTTTATTTTATAAGTGCACAAAGTTTTGTTGTTATTATGTCTGTATACAAAAAAAAAGTAGACCCTTTACAGATTCGATTGATGTATTGCACTTTATCTGTAAAATGATCAAAACTGAAAGTGTAATTTAAGTTCTTTCGGGTTATCAGGAGAAAATACTCCCAAACGCCAGATACGCCAAGTGACCGACCCAGAGGGTTGTCATGTGAAACCGCAGCATCTCTGTATGGTCATGGCTCCTTCCTTCTAAGTCATGGTGTAGGTGTTTGTGGTTCAAGAAATGGGCTAAACAGGATAGCAAAGCATAAATTTGTTCCAACATTGTCTCGATAAAATAAATGCATCTTCTTCCTTAAACACATCATCATGGGCTGGCATCGAGAATCTTCCTAATGAACCCACCGTTCTTACTCGGCTATTACATGTAATTGTAAAGAATCATCAGCCATCACACCTTTCATTACTCTGCATTACAGCTTCAAACTGGTCTACAAAAACCTGCTCAGTGTAATAATCTTCATTACCGGGACAGTACAGCATTCACACATCACGCTTTAGACTAGGTCCTCTACAAGCTAATGTTAATAAACCCACCCTGACCTGCCATCTGTCTGGAAAATGACACCATCTCTGGACAATATTGCTCTTGGCACAAATATAGTATATATGCAGCTTAAATCTGGGGGATGAAATTTCTCTCAGATCTCAGATCTCTATGTAACTCTAAAACCTATTGAAATAGGGTCTTGGTACTACAGTGCATCCTCCTACAACACTTATCTCGAGCAAGTCTGTCACAACATCATTCTGACTTAAACCTGCAAAGTGCCTGTGGGATCTGGACAATACAGAATCTAATAACCCAGTGCCTATCTGTTCAGAATCACTGGCATGTGTCTGATCAATTGTTCTAATCTTTCACATAGATTAGGATTCAGTTGAGTCTAACATTTCAACCTCTGTGGTTATTAGATCCTGTAATGTCAGATCTGATACTATCTCGTGATACATGTTATTGTTTAAAAATCATCCCATGCTGTTCAATTCGTTATTAGACCTTTGTGTTTGTACAAGACTCTCTAATCTATCTGCATTTACATAGTCTGACCAAAGGCCTCAATCTGCTGATTAATTATGCCCCTGCAAACTGCCTCAACTATAACCATCTCATCATCATCATCATCAGCATCATATCTAGCTCTTCTAGAAGGTCTCTCGTTCATACTCCGATGAACAGCTATGTAGATCATCATCTGAACGCACTCTTTTACCAGCCATATTTAAAAAAAGATGTATTTCTTGTTTTTCGAAATATATGCATCTGATTACAGATGCATACTAAATAAACAGCCCTAATCAAAAATAAAATCTCAGATGCTAGTAATAAAAAAAGGTCAATACTGTTAAACACGCCTATACAGATAGTAATTAGCTACAAAAATTAAAAAAAAAAATTATTTGTATTTTTGAAATATATGCATCTGATTACAGATGCATACTATATAAACAACCACAATCACAAATAAATCTCAATGCTAATAAAATAAAAAAGTCAACACCACTAGACAACACTGTTAAACACGCCTTCATACAGATAGTAATTAAGCAAAAAATTAAAAAAAAAAAAAAAATTATTTGTATTTTTTGAAATATATATGCATCTGATTACAGATGCATACTCATATAAACAACCACAATCAAAAATAAATCTCAATGCTGGTAATAAAAAAGTCAACACCACTAGCCAACACTGTTAAACACGCCTATACAGATAGTGTAATTTAACCAAAAAAAAATTTAAAGATTTTACCCATCACAAAAACCCCACCATTTACACAGAATGTTATAATACAAATCAATGTGAATAAAAAACTAATTTAACCTAACAAACACACTCCATCAGTACAGCACTACGCGAAATGCAACTGCAGTAAAAGCATATCAAAAACAACTAAATACATGGTACCCGTCCAGCCTTGTGAGAAAAAGAAGAAACCATCGATTTTTCTTTACATGTGTGTAATCAAAAATTGCTCAGGATTTGCCACCCGCCTAAAACAGCATTATTAATATTAGAAAGCAGTGTTACCGCGGAGTTGACGTTTCTCTGAATTCCTCCCCATCACTGGGCTGTCAATCTTCTTCATTTTTTCAGCAATAAAGCCTGTACGTTCATGAACCAGTCTGCATATTATCTGTACTTGTTCAACAGAGTTTGTCAATAACATATCAATATGACTGTTGAATCTTCGGCGGTGTTCAACTTGTTCATCTCAGTTTTTCCCTCCACATCGCCGACATATAGTTCCTCCACACACTGCATTATGTTCTCCACACGCCGATTATGTTCACGGCCTCCAGCAATAGTTCAAGAATGAAGCACTGTTGGATTTGATGGTGCAGAGCTTGATCGTTAGTCGATGCAGAATGTTCAGCAGGAGCCTCAACAGTGTTAAGTTCTTTCAGTCTGATGATTTTTAACCACCCCCGTCCAGCTCTGTATTATTTGTAACCAGTTGTGGGGGCCACACCTGTTCGCAGCAGATATCAAATCTTGATCATCTATATTCAGCACACAAGATTATCAGCATTTGTAACGTCTGAAGGTCTATCTGCCAATCAAGAGAACTTGGTGGACTCTGAGACATTCGCACCACAGCATCATCATAGGCGTCCCAGCTTTTGATCAAAGCATCGTCCCAGTTAGCAACATTATCCTGAGAGCTCAGCACATTTGTACTGTGGAGTTCTATGGAAAACACACATGTAATAAAAAATTAATGTATGATCTTTTTTTTTTTTTTTTTTTTTTTTTATTCACTCTCTCTTATTACAACAGATTCTTGAATTAAAATAGAAATATACATACCAACTGATTCGTGGGTTGTCGCTGGGCTACAACGGTCAGGGTCGGGTGCTAGCTACGCCTCTTAGTACTAAGCCTTGAGGTAGTAGCCCTTGTTGCTAATTTATGTCTGGCTAAATGCCAAGCACCCCCTGTTGACTTTTTAACAAAGATCGCCTCTGATCTGAACTGGTCGATGCAGATGGCTCTGAGTGTCCTGCATCTCTATTCTGGATATCAAACCCCGCTGAGAAACCAATCCGCAAATATCGAAGCTAAAGAAGCTGTAAACAGTAAATAAAAGATTGTTTTTGTAAAGTATTAAACCACATACATCAAAACAAATGTTTTTTTCAGGAGTGGAATCAAGATTCAACCTGAGCTTGCCGGGATGCAGATGGCTCTCAGGGGTCCAAATAAATTATGTTCTGGGAATATCAGGCCCAGGCTGAGAAAACCAACCCCTGTTACATCAAGAGCTAAAGAACTCTGCAAACAGTAAAAATAAAAAAGATTTAGTTTTAAAAAAGTTTTTAAACCACATACATCATCAAATAGATATTTTCAGAGGAACTCAGATCTAACCTGAACTGGCCATGCAGATGGCCTCTAGGGGTCCAACACTATATGTTCTGAATATCAGGCAATCGTATATAAAGTTGGTCTGGGATGTTTGACATTGATATTAGGATAGATATTCACCAAAAAAAATTCAATAAATTCTTAGTGGATGAGTATAATTGTATAAAAATGGCTATCTGAAAAGCAATAGAACGTAGGATCTGAACACACATCGCAGGTTTTATTATTTTAATTCTCCTGATTTGTTGCAACACATAAAGAGTCTAGCAGCTGGCGCTTAGCTTTAGGCTAGCTAGGGACCGGGCTACAAAGTACATGAAAATGATAAAACAAAACATTTTCCACCGGAATGTTTTTTATAATTAACAAAACAAGAGCAATTTGTGCTCCCAAGGTCTTTGAAAGATATAAAGACAAACACTTACAATGCTCACTTGAATTTAAATAAGAAATATTGTAAACAAGATATGTGATAGTAGTTATTATTATATTATTACTATTAATAAATATATTAATAAAAGAAAACAACATTAAAAGCATTAGTAGTCCATAATCCAGTAGGCTTATGCAGTAGGCTGATTCCAGGTCCTTTTTCAACCTTTGTGTCTTCTTACGTTTTCATAAGAAGATTTTTTTATATTTGTTTTAGTCACAGAACTATAACAGAAAACATGCTATTGAAATTCAACAAGAATTTGAAAATACAGTTTAATAAATTAATTTAAAACACACACATTTTATTACACATTGAACATTAAAACATTTTGATGTTGGTTTTACACATAACTATAATAGAAATACTAAAAATGAAACCAATACATAATTTAGTTCAAAATAAATACTTCTCTTCCTGTATCTTGTTACAGATTTCTTTTTAAGAACATTTTGGTAGTTTTCATTGTGTGATGCAAAAGTGACACTATTGACTTTGACTGAAGCCTCCTTTTCTCAGTACTACTGCCCCCTAGAGGAAGATGTTTAGACTGAGTTTGACATTCAAAAATATTTTAATAAGTTAATTTAAATTCAATACAGTCTTCTATTTCAGCTTCAAAGTGTGTGTCTTGTTACTGTATCCTAGAAGACCATTTCTATGCAAGTTTTACTGTCATATATAAATCAGGATACATGTTATTGAATTAAATTCAAATCTGTTAATAAATTCTTTTAAATTGAATGCAGCTTTCTTTCTCTCTAAAACCATAGGCTGTGTATTCTTAGAGATTCCTAGACAAACATTTTCCAATACTTTTCATTGTCAAAAAGGAAAG
>NW_024872754.1:1584303-1599010 GCF_018340385.1 Cyprinus carpio
AATAGTCTGATGATACAATTTCTGGAATAGAGCTTAAATCTCCAACAGTCGCGCCAAGTTTCAGTGTTAAACAAAATGTCTTGCTTTTATGTTCACATTTTTCAGCTTTTAAACAAGTTACTGAAAATAAACCATTTCTACTTTTATTTCAGAGTTGACTGAAGAAAACGAGGAAAATAAAGAATCAAGTGAAGATCATGTCAAAACTGGAGAAAAACCTGTGAGTTGCTCTCAAACCAAACAGAAAGATTTAAGAAAAGAAGAGCCAAGAAAGCTCTCACCTGCACTCAGTGTGGAAGAGTTTTACACACAATACAAGTCTTAATGGTTCACTTGAGGGTTCATACTGGAGAGAAACCTTATAAGTGTCTCACACTGCAACAAGAGATTCAATAAGTCAGGAGACCTGAAAATACATGAGAGGATCCACACTGGAGAAAAACCTTATAAGTGTTCACACTGCAACAAGAGATTCAGTCAGTCAGTACATCAGAAAACACATGAGAGTGATCCCCACTGGAGAGAAACCTTATAAGTGTTCACACTGTGACGAGAGATTCAGTCATCCATCAAATCTGAAAAGACACGAGAGGATTCACACCGGAGAGAAACCATATCACTGCACTGACTGTGGGAAGCGTTTCAGTCATTCATCTGCTCTGCACAGGCATACAAAAAACTATCACCGTAAGGCTTCGTACACACTTTAGCTTTATACTTTAGTATAGACTACTTTATAGTTCATTTAATACGTAAAAAAAAAAAAACATACAGATGGATCTGGCATTTTGGGACTAACCAGTCATAACAATCGGCATGACATCTTCAAAACAAGCAGATTTAACTGTGAGATTCCAATCAACTCAAAGATGGAGTTCCTTCCCAAAGAACAATGTTAAAATGTTTTATTATTGTATATGTTTGCTTAATGATTTAAATGATATCATTGTACTTTTCAATCATTCAGATTCATGTTCAGTTGTCTTATAATGCATATGTATCACTTGTAGATTGCTGACTCTTTCATGAAGGGAAAGTAGAAGTTTTTACAAACTGTTCTTGTTCAGGAAGCTGGACACTTTTAAGAGACGCAATATTTATTTTTAATTTATTCTTAATTGTTATTTTTAAGTTATTCTTCTATGTTATATTTAGAAAACAGATGCAAGATATACTGTCATGTAGCTTTGTAATTTATCCTTATTTGCTTCTCATGTTCTGTTCTGCTTTTGGTGCTGGGGAAATTAAGGAAATACACATACAATTTATTTTTGGTAAATTAATATTATTAAGCTAATTGAATCTTGCCAACTGTTTCCACATGTGATATCAATACACAAGTCTGTGATGCGTTTTTTGTTATCGGTGCCCTTTAAGTAGTTTTAGATTGTGTTTGTTGAAATTTGAAAATTCTTTAGAGCTCTAAACTAATATAGCTAAATAATCAAATAACAAGGGACACTTTCTGTAAACTGGGTACTTTTTTTTCAACAAAATGATATAATTATGAGAATGTTGTTCAAATATATTTAAAAGTTCTCCCTACAGAAACATGGAATTTGTGCCCATAATGTTTTAATCATAGTTTGAAGATCAGTGTACCTCATTCATGAAAAGTTTCAGAAATGTGAAATAAAATGTACTAGATGTATTTTATAAAACTGCACCAAAATGTATAGCAATTTCTACATCAGGATGTCACGTTTGTCTTTTCACATTTCTTTTTTTTTTTTTTTTTGAGTTAATTAAAATAAAGCATTTTACTTTTATTTCAGAGTTGATTGAAGATTAAGAAAACGAGAATGAAGAATTGAGTGAAGTTGAGGGAAAAATCCTTCGAGTTGCTCTGAAACAAAACAAAGATTTAAAGAAAAAAAGAGCCAAGAAATCTTTCATCTGCACTCTGTGGAATGAATTTGACATGAAAATATAGTCTTGATGTTCACATGGGAGTTCATACTGGAGAGAAACCTTATAAGTGTTCACATTATGACAAGAGATTTAGTTGTTTAGGAAATCTAAAAAGACACGAGACAATTCACACTTGAGAGAAACCTTACACGTGATCAGTGGGGGAAGTGTCACACTAAATGAACATCTAATGGCCTCAATATACTTCAGACGAAGTTCGTTTTCGTTCTTAATTTGGGTGCAAAAAGAAGTTCGAAAGGGCTGAGCGACGGTATACTGTTTTCGAACATTCCAACACCCCCGCGCTGCTGGAGGCGGGTATCCCCTAAACACAACAACGATTAAATTATGAAGTGTAGGCAATCTAGGTGTGAGACCAATGGTTCAGAATATTATAGACAAAAGAATAATGATTAGCAGCAGTTCAGAGTCAGGTATCATGTTTGCAATACAAAAGAACCATTTTATTACCATAAACAGTCCTTTATGGGAAGTGTGAATGTCTCATAGTCTGAAAACTTTATCATGATTTGGAACAAATATTGGAGTCCTCTCAATAACACAAGCCTGTTAGCTACTTTATTTATTAGTGTTCATTTATTATATTGAACTGGATAAATTATTACACCTTTTTATATTTTATGGGGTGTCATGATTTGATAAAAACAAAGGTTTATTATTGTATGTTGGTTTGGCATTTCATTTATTGTATACCTTTTAACACTAGAAGTCCCAGAGATTTGTAACCCTCCTTTAGCCAAGTGGATGCTAACTGGCTAGTCTTTTGGCTATCATTAGCATCAATTCATGTGTAAATATGGTCATTACCTGAGCAATCTGCAGGGGGGGTTGGGGTGTGTGTGTGAATGGTTGCTGGTGGCTTGTTTGTATGTGTGGGGGAGGGAGGGCTGCTAAAAGCAGAGAACTTGATTGACCTCCTCTCCAAGAAAAGAAAATGCAGAGAAGACTCACCACTTGGCAGGCCTTGGAAATGATCCTGAGTGAAGTAAACCCTTGTGGCTCAGATGGAGAAGACATAGAACTTCAGCCGGATTCGGACTCAGATCTGTCTGATCTGTCTTCAGGTTAAGTTTCATTTCATATTATTTCCTATTTCGTTTCAAACCAGTAAGTGGAAAACACCAAAAAAGCAGAGTGGAGTGACATAAATATTTACTCTGCCTTTTTTGTATTGTCCACTTTTTTGTTTTGTACTACTTAGCAGACATTCACTGCCATCTGAAGTGCAAAACATTATTAGTTGTTTCTTTGCTTTAGTTGTATCTTTTTATTAAGGAAGATATTTCAGACATTATCCGATACAGAGAAGGAGATACTGGAATTATTATTAGTATCTATGCATGCATTTGTGATATCATTTGACTTTTCCATTGCTCACAATTTGAATTTGTTTACAATGCAGATGAGGAGACTGCTCCTCAACCAAAAAAGAGAGCCCGTTTGGGGACTGACCCTGACAGAGACAGCGAAAGATGGCACAGTGTGGCGTGAAGAACAGGTGGGGACGCGTCTCCCTTTCACCCCAATCAAAGCGTACTCTGCAGATGGAGAGCCAACGGCTAAGGCCAGGAAAAGTATCTCGAGTCGCCTTCAGAGCTTCCTGTGTTTCATCACTCTTGACATGCTTCATAGCATTCAAGAATGGGCTATTCAACATGCACAGGAAACGGAGCATGTTCATTGGTTGATGGCCCTCCCTGAACTAATGGCATTTATTGCAATTGTCATCTTGCGGGGGCTTACCAAGGTTCCATCACTACGTGACTGCTGGTCAGCAAACCTGGGAAACCCACATATCATTGGAACAATGCTGCGAAACCGCTTCCAAGACATCATGCGACACCTATGCTTTGATGACAGGTCCACCCGGATAGTGATCGAGCAAAGACTGATAAGTTTGCTGCAATTTCCAGTGTGTGGGGATCATTTGTCACCAATTGCATCACGTCCTACAACCCTGGTCTACATATCACCGTTGATGAACAGCTTTTCCCGTCAAAGACTCGCTGCTGTTTTCCTGCAGTATATTGCAACTAAACCTGACAAGTTTGGGATCAAGTTTTGGGTGGCTTGCGACCTAAAATCCAAGTACATTTGTAATGTCCTCCCATATCTTGGCAAGGACCCTAGTCGTCCCAGTGGAGAGAGACTGTCTGAAAATGTAGTGATGAGGCTGATGGAACCATTCCTAGACAAGGGCAGAAATGTTACCACGGACAATTTCGTCACATCGCTGTCACTTGCGCATAAACTTCTTAGCCGGAAAAAACCACCATCCTCGGCACAGTCAACAAGATTCGCCAGGAAATCCCTCAATCCGCTAGACACACAGATCGCAATGAATTCACCACTCAGGTATGTTGCAGGTCTTTTGTGGTTCTATGTTTATGTGTTTCTAATTTTTAGAATCAACACCGCCAAGTGTGTCATTGTGTGTAAAAGTGCTGTGAAAATAACAATTTATCTTATTTATTAGGTGTTTTCAACGCAGGTGGGAAGTTTCTTGACTCAAAGTTGTCCTGAGGGCAGAAACGTTTGTGATTGGTTCAATCTGACAACCAATCGCAAGAGGGGAGAGAATTGCAGAGGCGGGGCCACCAGTTCCAATCTCAACCGTCAAATAAATAATCCCTCCGCGGTGCGCAGGCAAGAGGAACTGGTGGTTATCATTTCAAAGTAAGTTTTTTTAAAAACAAAAACGTAATATTCTCGAAAATGGAGCATTGTATGTGCACCTATGTGTGACCCCCCCCCCCCCCCCCGCTTTCATCATAGTATATCGTAGTATAATTGTGCAGCTTGTAGTTTAAGGGTAGGCTAGCCAACTGTTTCAGAAGCAAGCTAGTGTTGTAGCTTGCATTAAAATGTTGCAGTGGCTGTCATAGATATGGTGGCTGTTGCCAGCGGTTCTTATCACAAAAATGTAGAAGAACAAGATAATTCAGAAAAAACGTCACCTTTAGGGGGGGTGTAACGATACGCGTATTGGTATTGAAACGTTCGGCTACGAGGCTTGCGGTGTGCGGTTTTCGGTAGGGCTGCGCATTTTCAAAACCGAACGGTTCATTTGACCATTTTTCCTGCCGACCAAAATTTCGTTATTTTCAAATGAGCACGCTCATAATGTAAGAGATGCCGGCGCGACCACAACATTGCCCAACATCAAATGGCAAACGTAATGCAAGTGGAACGAAATTGCTCGTTATTGTGTGGGTTGAAGGACCGTTTATCAGTTTGGACCAGTGCAGCGCAAGCCGATCGTGATCATGCGACACTGTCACTACACAGCGCTAAGAGATCCAGTAAAGAAAGCATTTGAATTCGCCACAGAAGTAATAACATCGCTGCAAGATCTAACGTTAGTGAGAAACATTCTCATTTCTCCGTTATTAACGGATCAATAATGCTTTCAAGTAACATTACGCCGGTTTTATTTTGACATTGTGAATACAATTGCTGCCCTCAAATGTTAATCTGAACTAAAAATAAACCTTTAACTACTACAATATTACATTTCATTTTTTCCAATGAGCTTTTTTTTGTTTTATATGCTCGATGTTAAATTTTGTATTTATAAATTTAGTTACATTTATAAATTTGGCTTTTCTTCATGACTGTTTAGTCTCATCTGGTCCCAGGGCAGAGACCATTATTTTCCACAATTTTGTCTCAGGGCAGGTGAATCCCTCCTGGTCTCAGGGCAGAAGTCAGTCTAATTTATAAATTTGGCTTTTCTTCATGACTGTTTAGTCTCATCTGGTCCCCAGGGCAGACAGATATTTCTAGATTTTGGCTTTTCTTTATGACTGTTAGTATCATCTGGTCCCAGGGCAGAGACTATTGTTTCCCACAATTTTGTCCCAGAGCAGGGGAATCCCTCCTCTTCTCAGGGCAATATAGTTGGACAAAAGGGAGTCAACTGTCTTCTCTGGTCTCAGGGCAGAAGTGGTCTGAGGGCAGGTGAATCTCTCCTGGTCTCCAGGCAGAACAGAAATTGTCTGAGGGCAGGTGAATCTCTCCTGGTCTCAGGGCAGAAGTCATATTTTTCTGTTCTCAGGGCAAACATAGTTGGACAAAGGGAGTCAGCTGTCTTCTCTGGTCTCAGGGCAGAAGTGGTCTGAGGGCAGGACGGTGAATCCCCTCCTGGTCTCAGGGCAGAAGTGGTCTGAGGGCAGGACGGTGAATCCCTCCTGGTCTCAGGGCAGAAGTGGTCTGAGGGCAGGACGGTGAATCCCTCCTGGTCTCAGGGCAGAAGTGGTCTGAGGGCAGGACGGTGAATCTCTCCTGGTCTCAGGTCTGCACTGATCCCAGGCTACCCCCCCTGCCCTGGCTTAGAATTAGTTTGAGGCCAGTGTCTTTTTCCTCCATTTTAAGTTTTGCCTCAGGGATGTAAGTATCGTCCAGTATAGGTATTCATAAGTATCCAATTTAAGCTTCAGCAGAAATACATGTTTTTAATTTTGTTCTTTTGTCTTTGCCTGTAAAGGGAAACTTAACCAAGCCAAATGAACAGTAAGTTATTCAAAATTATTTTTTTCTAATCTATGTTACTCATTGGCATCATCTGCATACATAATGATTATAATTTTTGCATACATCCGACCAGGTAGAGCACATTGCGGTACTTTTTTTAGCTGGTGTTTTTAGAACGATTAGATACATGGGCAACACAAGGGTCCGAGCACTTGCAAGATTGTTTTATGTAATAGACCATGATAAGGCTGTAGCCTACCAAAAAATTTGTGAAATAATGAGAAGTGCTGGCGCTGCTGTAACAAAAACATCATTGGCATGGCATTCAACACAACTAGGCTATTTAGTAAATTGTATAATATGTGGGCCCCGACTTGCCTCAACATAGTACATGTGTCTAAAACTTTTGCCCATATGCTCTAGTTGCCCGTTTTCAGCCTATTGTGACATCACTAACTCACAGATAAGCACTTGAAACAGGGCGCTGTTAGACTGTGTATTTTTGATGGTTATCACCAAAACAACGTGTGAAACCAAACACATTCAGAAGTCGGCAAAAAGTCGCTAGTCGATAAATGTGAATTTTTAGTCGCCAAAGATTATAAAAATCGGGGGAAAAAAACTAATTCGCCTAATTGCCAACACTACTTTTAAAGTAGTTTTGTATGCTACATGTACTAGTTGATTGGATTACATTTGTGCCTGTTAGCCTAAGTAAGGTGACTTATTTTGGGACTTTTATTTTCTTCACCCATGCAGACTTAGAAACACTGAAGTCCCAAGGACTTCATAGTGAAGATGTCCTTGGAATTGGGCCTTTCAAAATCTTTCTGGGTAGTTTGGAGGCCCTTTTAGGCCCATTTGAACTTCCAGATGAGGTAATTTTCTATTTCTTTAAAAAAATTATCCTCTTCCCCTTCACCTTGACTCTATTGTGATTTATTGCAGTTTATATATATATATATATATATATATATATATATATATATATATATATATATATATATATAAAATATTTTTTTATGTATTACTTCCCCAGGTAATGGATGCCTTATTTTACGTCATGACCAGGGTAACTCATACCTTTTTACAAAACTCACTCACTCACTCACTCACTCACATACATACATACAATTCAAATATAGATTTAACATGATTTAATGACTTAAACCATTTCTCTCCCTCGCTTAGAGCCAGCCTGGGACAGAGGCAATTAATAGTCAGGCTATGCGCCTGATTTTGGAGGGCAGCTCCAGGGCCAGGAGTACTTATTTCTTTAAAGTAAGAGTTATGTAAATGTTTAAAGTTATTGTTCAGTGCTGCTGAAACACATTAGGTGTCAAGTTTATTTATGTTTGTTCATGAATGTTTTCTTCTTTTCCTGTCAGAAAAACATTCTTAAAGGAGCCAGTGCCATCTTCGGGCCCTACTTGCTGGGAGAGTGCCACTGGACCCTCTTTGTAGGTTGCTGTTAGGTTATGCAGAGACTATTATTCGCTAAATAGCATCACACTAGTCATTATTGTTGCTGTTGTGGTCATTCTCATTTGTGTTGTTTGAGCTGTTAGTGCTTCACATTTAAAAAAAAATTTCAATCATTTTCAACACAGATTGGGTTGAAATTCTCCTTCAAACCTTTCTCATATGTTTTTCCCATCTTTTGTATAGCATTGCAACTTGAAAGAGGGAACTATTACCTACATCGACTCCTTGGGGGAGCAGCCACAGCATTGCTTCCATGCTTCCCATGGAAAATTGGAGGTACAAGGTTTTTGTATTGCTCTATAAAATGAGATAATGAAAATTCAGCAGAGATCTCCTTCACATTTATTTTTCTCTAATCGTTTCAGCTTATTTGCTGCTAGCAGAGGCTGCCAAGGGCCCTGGAAGATGATGAAGAGGGACCACTGACTTACAAAAACTCTTCTTTGTCATGTGGGGGTGTTTCTCACTAATGGTACAGTTTTGGTCGTTTTCCTGCATAATGTTTCTGTTTTCTTTTGAAAATATAAATATTTTAGTTTTCACTTTAGAGCAATTTTGAATGAAAGTTTCAGATCAAATATTAATGGATTTTTGACATGGACACAGTACTACCTTCAGCACACGATACAGGAGTCATGATCATATAATTATTAAATGAGCACCATAATCTTCTCTTGTAATATAGTCCAATTTTTTTTTTACCACAATTTGTTGTTCACATTTATTATAAGTTACATTATTTCATTAAAATAGACTTTCTGTTGCTCTTTTAGTTTGCAGAAATGATCCTCCAGGGACAACAAGGGCACCTCCAATGCCTCCCTATCGCTCAAGAGCGGGAGAGACTTGGGACTTTGTTGTTCAACTCCCTTGGTAAGTAGTAGACATATGTACGGTATGGGTGCTCCTTATTGAGCTCTGCTGGCTACCTGTAGCTGCCTGCATTAAGTTTAACTTACTGATGATTTGGAGTGGTAGCTTTAACTTGTAAATTCGGAGGATGTCATACTTCGGTGTACATTGTTACTACATCATTTAAAGCATAAAATACGACATTAAGTTTATGTTCAAAATCAGATGCTATTTATTTTACGATCCTTTCTTAGAAGGATGAGGTGAATACACTTTCTTGGTTTCTACGCACATTGAATGATAAGCATGCAGAATGAATCATTATTTTCATGATTATTATTTTGGTTTTTGAAACATTATAATAATATTAAAATGACATTAAGAAACATGTTCATTTCTTTTAGATACGAAGACTCTAGGGTAAGAAAAAAAGGCAAGGGTTAATGATCAAAATATACATACTGTTTCTCAACACATTGTATACTTAACTCAATGTTTTTTTCTCTTTTCTAGGGAAAAATTGCCAAGTCTAAAAATACAGGTAAGAACAGCCACAGACTGGGGACTAATTTTAGGTTTATTGAGATTTCTAGGCAAGTCTGTTTGGTAAGTAGGGCTGATATATGTAGACAAGCTACAACCAAACCTAGTATAATTGTTAATGTTAAGTAAATTTGTACCAATGTTGTTCCAAGATGGGTTCTGCTCTTGATTAGCTTAGGTACACACACACACACACACAGTCTTAAATACAGTAGATGGTGATCAGCATTCGAGTCACTCACTAACAACATACATGTAGGGATCTTTTCAGAAAGCAATTGTGTCTTTGATGTATTACTTTGCTGTTAGGAAAGTACAGAGATCTTTCTTTTTGAAACAGTTTGTTCCCTGAATGCTGTTCTCTGATTGGTCTTATATAGTATGGATGGTGGCCCTTGCACAGGAATCTGAGTCCACAGAGGGTGAACAAGGTAGGAAGAATACTGTATTTACGGTCAGCATTCGAGTCACCTCACTAACAACATACATGTAGTGGGATCGTTTCAGTAAGCAATTGTGTCCTTTGATGTATTAACTTTTTTGTAAATTTTGGAGTGCTGTCAATACAGAGAACAACAACAAAATCGGTGTTGCCTACACCGTGTTATCCTCTTGTTTAAAATTTGCACCCTGTTGACTTCAATGGGGCAAGTTTTTAAACTTGCTTTTAACCCTCTTTAACATCCTTGATGTGTCATTAGAAGGTGCACAGCCAATGTGTAGTGATTCCTTCAGAGTGAACACGAGTGAATCTGACTCCAGTCGATGTCAAAGATATGAATAAAAGTGAAGTTTAATTTCAGCGAGCGCTCATACCTGTATTTACATCCTGTTTTCGGTCGTAAGGCCATAGTAATCGATTGTCGAGTTCACGTGCATAGGTTTAGTTTACCTATGATCACGCACGTGAACTCAACAATCGATTACTATGGCCTTCGACCGAAAACAGGATGTAAATACAGGTATTTGCGCTGGCTTAAATGAACATAATTTTTATCCATATCTTTTGACATCTACTGCAGTCAGATTCACTCGTGTTCACTCTGAAGGAATCACTCACATTGGCTGTGCACTTGTAATGACACATCAAGGATGTTAAGAGGGTTATAAAGCAGGTTTAAGACTTGCCCCCATTGAAGTCGACGGTGCAAATTTTAAAAAGAGGATAACATGGTGTAGGCAACACCGTTTTTTTTTTAGTTGTTCTCTGTATTGAACCAGCACTCCAAATTTACCAAAAAATGAGCTCAATGTTAAAATTCACCGGATTTTCTCCGTTAATAAAAAAGAAAATATAGTAGATGGTGGCCTTGCACATTGGAATCTGAGGTCCACAGAGGGGTGAACAAGGGTAGGAAGATACTGTATTTATGGTCAGCATAGTTTTTGGCCATGTAAAATGAGTTGACAATAAAATAAAAACAATATTTTTTTCACTTCTACAGTATTTATTCGAAGTGGAGAGTGTTCTCCGGTTACCTGACGGGACCAAGGCCAAAAGGTAACTTTGTATGTCATTACCATCAATATTTCATACATTTACATAATTCTTCCTAAGCAATTAATAGTTCCAAACAATAACTGTGCACAGGTGCTACACATTGCACGATTACCCAAGTATTTTCCGCACAAACTATAAGGCGCCACTTAAAAGCCTTTAATTTTTTTCAAAAAACGACAGTGCGCCTTATAATCCGGTGCGCCTTATAGTGCGGAAAATACGGTATAATTAGACTGGGTATAATACCCTCGGTGTTGAACGCTATTATATTTTAATTTAAATTTGCTCTGCAGTTATGTCTGGCCCTGGGAAATTACCTTCTTGGGAGGTACCAACTAACGTAGACAATCGAAAATGTTTCTGTGTACAAGGGAGGAAACGCGTTTGGCTCGGTATGTTTTTCAAAAGTCTGTAACTGTGATTGCGCGGGGTCACACTCACTGTATGAATGAAGTAGGTGGGGCTGGTACTAGGCTATCAGAAGTACACAGAAGGAATTTTTAAGCAGGAAATCTGTTTCTCTACAGACAATTACTAATTTCCCAATTTAGGTAAACTCTTGCTGTAAGGACAGGTGCATATCATATTCCTAAGCCTTTACAAAAGCTCATAACAGCCTCTTACATGTGCTCATCATGCTAACATGGCACAAAAAATTCCTACTTGCAGCGCATGCTCTGACGAGGCTGTGGATAAATCTTTAAAAGGTCCCTAGCTTCCACCTAGATATACTGGGGCCAAAGTCAGTAAGACTGAGTCATGTCTTACAGAAGCTGTTAGGAATAAGTTATTTAAAACCCTTTTTAAGGTGTCCCATGTATGTGGTCTCCTGTACCTAAAATGTTACCTACCAACATTTCTACAAGGTAGAAAGAGATTGTTTTAACTCTATATTGCCTGCTTAAAATCTCCACTGAGTATTGCAGATATAAAGTGACTAGGAGGAACTGGTTTAGAAGGTGGTGGGCCACCGAGGGCTATTCGCCCAATGCTCTGGTGGCCTACTTGAAAGGAAAGGGGCAAGAGCCAAAAGAGGCGCTCGATCAGGGCCAAGTTGCACGACTCACAGGTGGAGCCAGGACCCCACGAATCAGGCTGTCAACAAGTGTCAGCAAGTTGTGTGAAGGTAACTGAGGTCTACTACTAAGGTTAAGAACATGACATGCAAGAGTTTAAGGGCAGTGTGAACCACCCATCACTTCACACAGCTGGTATAAGAATCTTTTCTTAATAGTCTGGTTAGGGCGGAAATCTTTGTTACCATTAAGATTTTTGGTAATTTTGCACTATTTTGGCAGGGTGGTGAATGCATTGAAATTGGTTCTCGTTACGCACAATACAAACACATTGCCAGAATAACTATTCTGCATGACATTGGGCAGTGATTTTAAATTTCTTTTACCTTGAGTACCACCTCAGAAAATATTAAGGCTTTTTCCAATACCACCCCATCTTACACTTTTACAGCAGTTATGGCATGCAATCGGGGTGAAATTGCAACCTCACTGTGATGTCCAATCATAAGAATGAATAAGACAAATAAAAATATTTTTTAAATTTTCAAATCTTGTTTTACAAGTTTTATTATTTATTGTGATTATTGCATCATTGACCTATTCACTTAGAAGTGCCACAACACGGATGCACATAGATTAACTCTGATCTATATGTTTTTTTGGTTGCAGAAAAACAGGGAGATAGGAGGTTGGGTAAACATCTTTTGTTTTTATAGAAGCTATCTCGTGTATTCGTGTCTTATGTCTCTGTAAGATGTTAGCCCACTTAAATGAAGATGAAGATTCTGGGATAAGTAGGCTCAGAAAGAATCCACCTTGCCTTTGTATTACTGGAGAGGTCTTGATTAACAGGTCTTTACCTCTTTCTCCCAAGTAACATTAGGCTGTAATTATGAAATTTTCATAGATCTTTCTCAACTAGGTGGACTCATCAAATGGCAATCATCAAGGCACTTTCACATGTTGATCACACAGAACTTTTTTGGAATGACTGAATCTCGTTTCTGTCCTTAACAGTCTATACTCCATTCTTAGTTTGACAAAAATTTATATTTTTTTTGTACTCTCTTGCACTGTGTATTTGTAGAAGAATGTCTGGCCCTTGCAGAGGATGTAAATTACATGGGTTTTAAATACCTACCAATTCAAAAATTGGCCAGGCTTGCCTGGAGGAGGGACCAACATCTTGAGGCCATCGTCAAGTGCCCAACACTACAGGTTCATTGATCTGTTTGGTTACCACCATGCCAGTATTGCAAGATTAAAAAGGCTTAGATCTACATATGCATATTGTATTACATCACCTCTACCACTGTTCTTTATGTCAATAACATCTGTTTTTAAACACCTTTTGCAGGCAGACACTAACAAGATAAAGACCGCGATGGAGGCCAACTGGTCCTATTACAACCTCGCTACGCATGGCCTTGGCCAGAAATGTTGAAGGGTGCGTTTTCTTTAATTGAGGCGTGCCTGGTCGAGGCAGAGAAACCTCCACTGCCTCCAGAAGTTAAATAAGGATGTCAATTTTAAAGTGTATCACCTTTATGGGTAGCCCTTGACAAAGGAATAGTTTCTTTATGGTTTACTGAGTAAACCACTTTGCACAATATAGATGTGATTTACCCCTGTGTGTTGACTTCGAGGTGAAATTGACCCGTTTTTCAATATTTTTTCATATATCAGAAATTATGGGACGTAGAAATAAGCACTGAAAATGTGTAAAAAAAATCATTTAAAAACGGTGGAAAAGCGCAAAAAAAAAAATGGCGTCAAACGTTTGAAATAAGTGTTTTTTTTTTTTTTCTCAAAGTTTGACGAGAAGACAACACAAGGGTGAAAACATAATTTGCCAAATACATGGTTAAGTTAAAACCATAGGAATGTATGGAAAGTCTTGGTTTTGGACTGAGAATGTATCAAAGTTATAAAGCAATTTTCTTCTTTATTTGTAATTGGTGAGTACATTTTTCTTGGGGATCAATACTTTTACTGAATTACGGACCTGTGTACTTCACCACTCTGCTGGTATAATTTTACATTTCATATTTGGTAAAAACACTACTATTGCTTTCTGCCATTAATGTAAGAAGTCTATATATTTCCCAAAACTTCATAAAACTTTGATTTAATTATCAGTATTTTATTTACCTGATCAACTACCAAGAAAATTCATCAACCCAACAAGACGGGCGCTTTCACATGCAAACAACTGGCACCTCCAGAATAACAGAATAAGTTCTTCTTGCTCTTCTTTTGTTTTTTTAAGTTTCTCAACTACTGCTCTCTGCAGTCTAGCTTTTTTAATTTTTTTACGGTAACCATGTAAAGGGGTAATTTTCCTTTTTCTGGACACAGCAGTGAATTTTTCCAAAAGCCAGCTTGTGTGCTCTCTTGGATGGTATTGTACAGTTCAGGGGTATGTTCAAATGCTTCGGACTTGCTCCACTCTAGTAGGTCTGATAACATGGACTGTATGGGAGGATTCCCATGGGAGGCTTCAGACACTTGTGCATTTTCTTTGGGGTCTGTGAGAATGTCTTGAGGCTTGAGGATATGTGCTGACCTGTATGCAACACAATCTTTCTCCAAAACTATTAGCAATGCAATGTGCACAAAGTCGGAGTTTTCCTATTCACATACTCATAGTCCCCTCATCTTATTGAAGATGGTTATTTCATCTTCAGTCTGCTGATAGAGACGGAGGCGTGATGAGTTTCCTAGCGCTTTAATTATTCCGCGTTTTTTTTTTTCAATGTCCCATACCTCTCCTGCCTACTCCATCTTCACCAATAGAAGATGGTTGCAATATGTTTCCCATACCGGAAATTGGTGCATTCCACATGTGAAGTGTAAACAAGTTAACTTTGTAGGCGTGTGTTGGTTGACTGTGACGGCACAAAGC